>NW_012103142.1:13985085-13999841 GCF_000951045.1 Mandrillus leucophaeus | reverse complement strand
TTTTTTTTTTTTTTTTTTTTTTTAACCAGTGCAATGATAATAGCAGCAGCACATCTCTCATGGAGTTGGTGTGCGCATTTCAAGCTGAGTATGGATCTGGGTTATTAGTAAGACTTTCTCTGCAGGCTCCATGTAGCCCAATAGGTAAAGGTAAAGCCCTTGGGCCTCCCTCCCTTGATGTGTACAAGAAGTCAGAGGCTCAGTCCTACCGGCTGAATCTCACATCTCAGAACCAAGATACTTCCTGAAAGAAAATACAAGTTTCCAAAGCAGGTCAGTCAGGGAACTGGAAGAGAAATATTCCCGATTGTTGGAGCTGACCCCTGAGAACACAAGCAGTCTATCGCATTGCTGCAGACCAATGGCAGCTGAAGTACAGTGCAACCACCACTGGATCTGGCTGCCTCTGACTGGACTGCTGCTCCACAAGCTGGAGCCCAGTAGAGCCCATGTCTGGAGCAATGTGGTTGGCCTGACTGCGGGTTGGGTGCAGATTCCTGACCCATTGGATTCTTCAAACTGAACGGAAGTTGATTCTTCCCGTCAGTTGCTCCCTCATCTAAGAAAGCTCCTACATAACTCCTTCCCCAAGGCTCCTGGTAGCGGGACAGGGTACAGGATCCTCTTTGTTTTCAAGAGGATCCCTGGTTCTCTTTGCAGATTTTCCTACCCCCTCCTCAACAACCTTTCAGCTATGCATAACCATAGGTGTTCTCATCAAAAATACTCACATATGCACAAATATTATCTCTCAGTATTATGAGGAAAACGTTGTAGGCTCTCGCTCTCTGGTATCTATTAAAAAACTATTACCCAGAACACATCCTGAGTTGTATGTGTTATCAAGACTGGAGGAACTAGAGATAGTAAAGAAGCAAAGTGGTTAAGCATGAGTTTCCTAAGATGTAGGTCTGTAAAGGGCTCTCTCTACCCAGGGTGTCTTAAATCTAACACTGCTTGTGTTCTGAGGGGTCAGCTCCAACAGTCAGGGACATTTCTCTTCCAGTTCCCTAAATGACAACCTGCTTTGGAAACGTGTCTTTTCTTTCAAGAAGTATCTTAGTTCTGAGATGTGAAATTCTTTAAGGACAAATAAGATAAATAGCCTACTGTCTGAACTGAAATGAGTTCTTCCCTGTAAAAAGAAATGGAGTTGTTAACTTCTAGAAGTTCTCTCTAGCTCTGCTGGCATTGGAAGAGTCTTTGGAACCCCTTTATTGTAGCACTGGAGGTAAACCATAGGTAGGCTGGTGGTTCTCAGCCTTTGGGGCATGAAAGAGTCACTGCACATGCCTTCTTCACTTGTACCTGCCCAGGTCCTGCCTATAGAGATTCAGATTTAGGAGGGTCGGGTGAGGCCCAGGCATCTGTATGCTTAAAAAGCTACCTGCTGGTGATTCTGAAGCTCATCAAAGACTGAGAACCACTGGTGCGAACCATAAGCAAATAGGGCTGAACTACTCAGTGGAGCATCAAAAGGACAAAATATGGTCCGGTCCCTACTTGAAACAAGCATTTCACAGGATGGAGGAGGCCGAGGCAATATGCTGGTTCACATGAATCACTCCACATTGACCTCAGATAAACCAGAAAAGGGAGGAAAGAAATGCTTTTGGCCTTTCTTTTGTAATTTTTCTTTTCTTCCTTTGTATATTTTTTATTATATAGGAGTGACACATAATTTTAAATGGCAATGCATGAAGGAGATAGTAAGATAAAGAATATAGGGAGTTAGGGGATAAAAGATAATCAATCAATCAATATATGAAAATACTTACAGAGCACCTACTCTGTGCCAGGCTCTGTGAAAGCTGAAGGGGGCTGGGGGAGATCAGAGAAGACGGGCTCCCAGCAGCTCATGAGGGTGCCACTGAGGAGTGCAATGCAAATAAGCAGCAGTGGTACATGAGGGACAGGAATGAAATGAGTCATGCATATGATGGGACCAGTGTGGCCCAAATGGTGCCTCCAGGCCCAACTTTGGATAGGGTGGGACCTGAGTTATGTCTTGAAGAATGATCAGGATTCAGAGGTGACCAAAGTGAGCAACCATGTCAGGTCCAGCAAAGGTGTGGAGATGAGGATGCTCAGGGCTTATGGGTACGTGGGGTTGGCTGAAGCAAGTGGTATGTGGAAGGAGCAATTGGAAATAGGACAGCAAAAAAGCCAACAACAGCAGAAGGAGGGGGCCTTGAATGGGAGGTAAGTGGTATCTGCTCCCTTGTAAGTAGTGGGGAGTAACTGGAAGTGTCTACACACAATAGGAGATTGATTTGGGTTACGTTTAGAAAGATTCATAGCTGGACTTTGTGGTTTAGTGGGAGGATCAATGAACTTGAAGTATGATGGATACCCTAAAAGTCCTGACTTTACCACTACATAATCTATGCATGTAACAAAATTGCTCATATACCCCAGAAATTTGTGCAAATGAAAAAAAAAAAAATATGGAAGAAAGAAGACCTGGATTCCAGGTCTGCCACAAACTGGTTGCGTGACTTGCTTTAAGATTAAGTCTATTTTTCCATAAAATGTGATCAACATTCATAAAACCATAGAATTTATTATTTGGAAAAGCTTCCAGAAGTCATCCAGTCTGACCTTCTCTGATGAGATAAGTTCACCATCTAACATTTTGGGGTACATGCTATGTGGGTTTAAGGAAGAGTAGTGAGATAAAATGTGAGCTGCTACTGTTTTTGCCATTGCTATTAGGGCTGCATTCACTGTGACCATGTTGGAATAAGGAGAGTCCTGAGGCAGAAGTCAGTGAGGAGGCTATCCCAGTGGTCCCATCATGAGGCCACATGAGTCCAAACGAGGGCCAAAAGACAGAGCGTGTTGTGGAATAGAGAAGTGAATACAAAATTAGGTGCATGCCTTGGAAGAAGCCTGTGCAAATACTGTGTATTAAGGGCACCGACACTGAAGACTCAGCAGTTTCCTGGTACATTCACCCCTGGACAGATTAGTGTCCACATCAAGAATGGTGCTATCTTTGATGGGCTTGACCATTACTGTCTAAGATATTGTCAATTGGAGAGTACAGACAAACTGAGCTTTAAGTTTCCTTTTAACTCTGAAAGCCTATATATCCTGTGAGGAAGGGAGTTGCTGTTCATTAAAATCATTTGGATTTGGAATGGTTTAATTTGAAGTGCTGGCAGGTCAGTCCCGTGCAGATGTTCCTTAGAATGCTGGAGAATCAGAGCTGAGGATCAGAGGGGGTCAGGACTAGGGATGTTTATCTGAACTTCTGCTCAGAGCTACAGTTGACAGAGGAGGTTCCCCAGAGGAGAGCGCATGGAGAAGAAGTACAGAAATAAGGCCATGCTTTAAGAAATGTCTTTGGGAACCATAAGCAAATAGGGCTGAACTACTCAGTGGAGCATCAAAAGGACAAAATATGGTCCGGTCCCTACTTGAAACAAGCATTTCACAGGATGGAGGAGGCCGAGGCAATATGCTGGTTCACATGAATCACTCCACATTGACCTCAGATAAACCAGAAAAGGGAGGAAAGAAATGCTTTTGGCCTTTCTTTTGTAATTTTTCTTTTCTTCCTTTGTATATTTTTTATTATATAGGAGTGACACATAATTTTAAATGGCAATGCATGAAGGAGATAGTAAGATAAAGAATATAGGGAGTTAGGGGATAAAAGATAATCAATCAATCAATATATGAAAATACTTACAGAGCACCTACTCTGTGCCAGGCTCTGTGAAAGCTGAAGGGGGCTGGGGGAGATCAGAGAAGACGGGCTCCCAGCAGCTCATGAGGGTGCCACTGAGGAGTGCAATGCAAATAAGCAGCAGTGGTACATGAGGGACAGGAATGAAATGAGTCATGCATATGATGGGACCAGTGTGGCCCAAATGGTGCCTCCAGGCCCAACTTTGGATAGGGTGGGACCTGAGTTATGTCTTGAAGAATGATCAGGATTCAGAGGTGACCAAAGTGAGCAACCATGTCAGGTCCAGCAAAGGTGTGGAGATGAGGATGCTCAGGGCTTATGGGTACGTGGGGTTGGCTGAAGCAAGTGGTATGTGGAAGGAGCAATTGGAAATAGGACAGCAAAAAAGCCAACAACAGCAGAAGGAGGGGGCCTTGAATGGGAGGTAAGTGGTATCTGCTCCCTTGTAAGTAGTGGGGAGTAACTGGAAGTGTCTACACACAATAGGAGATTGATTTGGGTTACGTTTAGAAAGATTCATAGCTGGACTTTGTGGTTTAGTGGGAGGATCAATGAACTTGAAGTATGATGGATACCCTAAAAGTCCTGACTTTACCACTACATAATCTATGCATGTAACAAAATTGCTCATATACCCCAGAAATTTGTGCAAATGAAAAAAAAAAAAATATGGAAGAAAGAAGACCTGGATTCCAGGTCTGCCACAAACTGGTTGCGTGACTTGCTTTAAGATTAAGTCTATTTTTCCATAAAATGTGATCAACATTCATAAAACCATAGAATTTATTATTTGGAAAAGCTTCCAGAAGTCATCCAGTCTGACCTTCTCTGATGAGATAAGTTCACCATCTAACATTTTGGGGTACATGCTATGTGGGTTTAAGGAAGAGTAGTGAGATAAAATGTGAGCTGCTACTGTTTTTGCCATTGCTATTAGGGCTGCATTCACTGTGACCATGTTGGAATAAGGAGAGTCCTGAGGCAGAAGTCAGTGAGGAGGCTATCCCAGTGGTCCCATCATGAGGCCACATGAGTCCAAACGAGGGCCAAAAGACAGAGCGTGTTGTGGAATAGAGAAGTGAATACAAAATTAGGTGCATGCCTTGGAAGAAGCCTGTGCAAATACTGTGTATTAAGGGCACCGACACTGAAGACTCAGCAGTTTCCTGGTACATTCACCCCTGGACAGATTAGTGTCCACATCAAGAATGGTGCTATCTTTGATGGGCTTGACCATTACTGTCTAAGATATTGTCAATTGGAGAGTACAGACAAACTGAGCTTTAAGTTTCCTTTTAACTCTGAAAGCCTATATATCCTGTGAGGAAGGGAGTTGCTGTTCATTAAAATCATTTGGATTTGGAATGGTTTAATTTGAAGTGCTGGCAGGTCAGTCCCGTGCAGATGTTCCTTAGAATGCTGGAGAATCAGAGCTGAGGATCAGAGGGGGTCAGGACTAGGGATGTTTATCTGAACTTCTGCTCAGAGCTACAGTTGACAGAGGAGGTTCCCCAGAGGAGAGCGCATGGAGAAGAAGTACAGAAATAAGGCCATGCTTTAAGAAATGTCTTTGGGGGCTGGGCGCAGTGGCTCACGACGACTGTAATCTCAGCACTTTGGGAGGCCGAGGCGGTCGGATCACGTCAGGAGATAGAGACCATCCTGGCCAACATGGTGAAACGCCGTCTCTACTAAAATACAAAAAATTAGCCAGGCATGGTGGCACGCGCCTATAGTCCCAGCTTCTCAGGAGACTGAGGCAGGGGAATCGCTTGAACCCGGGAAGTGGAGGTTGCAGAGAGGTGAGTTTGCACCACTGCACTCCAGCCTGGTGACAGAGCAAGACTCTGCCTCAAAAAGAAAAAAAAAAGAAAAAAAGAAAAAAGAAAAAAAAAAAAAGTTAAAAAAAGAAATGTCGTTTGAGAGGGAGGAATGAGGCACATGAGGAGTTAGCCAAGGTGATCAAGCAATAAGAGGTAGGAAATAAATGCAATGTCCTAGGCGAAGGAAATCATATGAACAATGGCTCAGAAGCAAGACAAGTCCAGATGTGTCCCGGAAAACTCAGAGCTCTGCTTGGTTGTGGTGAAGAGGGTGTGAATGGATATTGGGAAGGCAGATAAAAATATAAGTAAGGGGCCAGGCGCGGTGGCTCATGTCTGTAATCCCAGCACTTTGGGAGGCTGAGGTGTGCGGATCACGAGGTCAAGAGTTTGAGACCAGCCTGGCCAATATGGTGAAACCCCCGTCTCTACTAAAGATACAAAAAATTAGCCGGGAATGGTGGCACATGCCTGTAATCCCAACTACTTAGGAGGCTGAGGCAGGAGAATCATTTGAACCAGGGAGGTGGAAGCTGCAGTGGGCCGAGATCACATCATTGCACTCCAGGCTGGGCGACAGGGCAAGACTCTGTGTGTGTGTGTGTGTGTGTGTGTGTGTGTGTGTATGGATGGGCTTTGTCCCTCTGTCCTAATCTGTTCGAGCTGCTATGACAAAATACCATGAACTAGGTAGCTTACAAACAACAGAAATTTATTTCTCACAGTCCTGGAGGCTAGGGAGTCTATCAGCGCACCAGCGGATTTGGTGTCTGGTGAGGGCCACTATTTGGTTCGTAGCTGGCACCTTCTCACTGGGTTCTCACATGGTGGGGGAGAACTCTATTCTCTTCAGCCCCTCATGAGGACACTAATCCCATTTGCGAGGGTTCTGCCCTCGTGACCTAATCACCTCCAAAAGCCCACACCTGCTAATGCCATCACCTTAGAGATGAAATTTTAACATAAGAATTCTGGGGGGGGACACCAACATTCAGACTCTAACAAATCGTATCATGAAGTATCTCTGACGGCAGCTGGGGGATCCAGACTTTTGTTTACAAAGTGGAAGATTGCTGTGCCCCTACCTGCCTATGGAGCAACTGTAGTTTAAGAGGGAAGTGCTTAATTATCTAAATATGGTGTACCTGGCCCTGCATCTGAGGAGGGGTGTTTTGGCGTGGGAGGCCTTTGCAGCACGTCTTGGGTTACCCACAGGCTTTGGTGTAGAAATCTGGTGCTGGTTACCCCACATCCTATATCAACCTCTATGGACCTTGGGTTGATGGTTTCTTTTCCACTTTTGTTTAACATTATTCTATGGTAAGGGGTAAAAGAAACAAGTGTCTGACTGGAGGAGAAATAACACAAAAGGGGAAGGAGGGGAGGATGTGCAGTGAATGGAGTCCAACTGGGAACCCATTACCTAGAATAGAGACGAAGTAAACACCATGTCCCAGTTACTCTCTTAAACATTCAATTTGGGAGGTTGTCATGGCAACAGATAGAGGTTTCTTGATCCAGCCCAAGGCTCCTCTCCTGTCAATGTCCACCTCTGCTTCCTAATGCTGCCAGAGTGCATAGGCCCTGTCAACACTGAGGGTGAAGGCGAGGAGCCATCTCACCTGCCTTTTATTCATTTGCACATTTGCTCTCTGCCACATTTTATAGTCATAGCATAAAATCTAGAGACAGCAGTGTCTTTGGAATTTGCCCTTGAAACCAAAGGAGCCATATGTCCGTGGCCCTTTGTCACAAATGCCTCGGGTTTTTCTTGTGGAATTGAGGGTTCTGGGCAGGCTCTGGGAGAGGGGAGCTGTGTGGGGAAAGTTATGTGGCCTTTTCTCATTCAGGTACTTTGTGAATATAACAGGGATCTGATCTGTGTGGCAGGATTATTATTGTGAAGTCAAACAGGATAAGAAACATGAACCCCTTTTGCAAACTGCAGTCTTCACTGTTCATATGTCAGGTACTGTCCTGCTCAGTATAGGCCTACTGCTGAAACAGCAACCTGCCAACTTGTTCACACAGTAGCTCAATGCAGTGTTTGGTGAGTGGCCTCCCTGCACACTGTAGTTCTGCCACCCTATGGGAGTGCTAACTCCTCTACTGGGCTCTCTACCGCCAGCCAGCACAGGGAAGATTGAAGTTGGAGGACAGCATGGTAGGTTTGCATTGTCGAATCACTTCCACCCACTTTCCATAGTCCAGAGCTCAATCCTGTGGTTATTTCTCTGTGTAGGGGAAGCTGGGAAGTGTCATCTAACTGTGTTCCAAGGAGAGAAAGGAAGCAGGTTTGGAGCTAGTCTCTAGCATAGAAACTAAGTTATGTATTCTTGTTTCCTACTATAAGCTGGCATCCTACCTGCAGCCTCTCTCACCTCTTGTCCACCATGCTTAATACTGTCCACTTAATCTTCCTAAAGAAGAATCTTCCCCTTTATCACATCTATTCCCCATCTTCTAGATCAACTTCAACGGCTTCCAGCTGATACTGAAGCTATTCTTGCATTCCTTTTCCCAGTGTTATTTCCCATATTCGTTAAAATGGTTCCTTCTGTGTCCATACAGTTTTTTGAAGCATTTCTGAGTCTCTTATCCTTTAAGGAAGGAAGATAGTTAATCCTCTCACCCACCAGGTGACTTGTCAGGTGCCTGATGGGTTCCTCTGTACAAACTTAGAAACATGGAGATCCGGACTCCATACCTGACCACTTTCCACCAGAACAGGGTTTCCCAGTCTTGTACAAGCATAAGAACTACCTGGGGCATTTTCCAAACTCCAGCCCAAATGTGTGAATCAGAGTCTTCAGGGAAGGAGGTCCCAGATATCTGCAATTTAACAAGTGCTGCCGGTGATTCTTGTGCCCAGCCTAGTTAAGGGAACACTATCCTTAACCTAACCAGGGCCCATGGGAGTATCCAAAATCCACAAGGGTGAGTCTAACAGTGGAAATTTAAAGCCCTGTGACATTCAAATGTAGGAGAGATTTGGTAGGCAAGTGGTCTTCTACTGCTCTCAGGTCACCCTGAGGTATATAGCACCTCAGTCATTTTATATAGTGACCTTTAGCCTTAGGTTCTGCTCCATGGCCCGTGGAATTACACAAACAGTTGCAGCCTTGTTTACTGTTTTGTTGGTGTTGGTGGTGGTGGTGTTGTTTTTGCAAAGCTACTCATCCCTATCCTCAAAGTATAAGGTTCTTGAAGAGGAGAATGTTGGGAAAGAGATAGCGGGGATGGAAGAGGGCAAAGTGTAGGTGAGACAGAGGAGCACTGAAGTGGCTTATGATACAGAAAACCCAGTCTTCAAACCCCAATCCTCTTTGGTCCCATGAGCTGTGTCTCTGCATTTTCAGAAGTCGGAGAATCAGTTTGGAAACCAAATAACAGCAACAGTGGCTAACTGCTATTCTGAACACCTTAGTTACGCTGATTCCTTGAATTCCATGGAGTAGGTCTTGGTGCTATTCCCAATTTACAGATGAGGAAGCTGAAGGTCAGACTGAGTCCCCTCTGGATAAATGCACAGAGCTAGGACATTGTAGAGCCTGGCTTCAAACTTCATCCCCTGGCATCAGAATCTGTGCTCTTTCCTGCCTCACTTTACCCAGCCCTTTGTAGCTTAATAAGGAGAAATTGCTGCACTAAACCAGAAGGCATTTTTCCAATGGTGAGCAAGAGTGAGATGACCAAGGTTTTGCCTTTCTTTAATTCTCCACAGATGGCAGTGAATAGTCCAAGGTCAAGGTCAGATTCCAACACTTAAGACAAGCAAGCAGGGCAATTACTAGATAGGGTGAGTCAGAGCTGCCTAAAGACCCACCTGTTCTAGAGCCTCCTTCCCACTTCTCTGCCATAGTGACATGAACTCCCATTCTTTGATTAACCCCTTTGGATTAAGGAATGTTCCTTAGAGGTCCTTTAAACAATATACATATGCTACTCATAGTGGGCTACCTATGGATGCAGTAGCCCCAGCTGACACATTAGCTGGGATTACTTTATCAGGTCAGTAGGCAGAAGGAAGAGGACCAGAAGGAAGCAGGTAAGAGAGACCAGGAGTAACGCATGCCACTGGGAAAAAAAAAGTGTACCCATTGTGCATTGTGGGGGTGGCCACCAAGAGCAGATTTTGTCCCCTGGCCAGTTTGCCCAAGAGGTGGCCTTGGCCCAAGTGTGTCAGTCAGGATTCTAGAGTAAGCTTTGAAAATCATCTTTGAAAGGATGAAGCCCTTGACTTGAGAGAAATCTTATGTCTATTCCAGTCGACTCTTCTTCCATTACTAAGACCTAGACTCATTTACAGATATGTATGGCAGAGTCCCACAATTAAAAAAAAAAAAAATACAGACTATTCGCCAGGCACTCTAAAGGTGAGATATAACAATAAATCTAAAGAATTTTATAATATTGTCCATGGAATTCAGTGGATTCCATCAAGTCCTCGCAGGATTCTAGCAGCTTCATTCCTCCTCAAGGCCCAGACAAGTTAGGCTGTTATAGCACCACATAGGAGACTGAAAGCAAGGGTGAGAATAAAGCTGCTGCTGAGTTGAGTTTACTCCCTGGCAGGGAGGGGAGGGGTGTCCAGCCTCACTGCTAGGACTTTCCGAGTCATTCTAAGACACCTGGCATGGTCAAGGGTAGCAGGATCAGGAAAGGATTATAATAGATATAATTTGTAAAGCATCTCTCTCCTATGCACCAGACATTGTGGTGACATTCTGTTTAATCTAGTATCCCTACTCCTTTAGATATATTGTGATTGTTTTACATGCGAAATCTGGCTTCTGAAAGGTTAGGTGTTTTGCTGAGGGTCCCATGGAAAGTGGCAGAGTTGGGGTTCAAAGCCAGGTCTGACTAACTCCAAAACCCTTTAATGTATGTTCATAATTAAAGACAATAAAAATGAAGTCAAGGTGCTTGAAATGCACTTTTCCATGCGGCAGCTGTTTACTGAAGCCTACCAGGTGCCAGGCCCTGGGTCTTGTGGGGGAAGTCAGTTGGGCCCTGGCAGAACTTGCGGCCTGGGGGTCTGGGAAAGAGGCAGCCACTGGGCATTTGGAAGGACTGCAGGGGGAGGGCAAGAACGAGGCTATGGGAGCTCCAAACCAAGGGACATGGTATCAGGAAAGCACTGAGCAGAGTTTGGCAGCACAGGCAGGGAAGAAGTTGGGGTTCAATTCAAGTGTGCAATTAGGGGAGAGGCCCAGCTAAGCTCAGGCAGAGAAGAGGGAGAAAGCCATCCACCTCTTCCCCTCTCTCTCCTGTAGATCTGTTGCCAGGTCAGATTCCAGAGCAGGTGATAGAGGGACACCAGGCTCTCCACCCTGGCAAGACCCCAGGACCCTCTCTTGGTACTCACCTCCCCCAGGAGAGTAAGGACACTGCTGGAGAAAAACCATGGACTATCTCTTCTGGTTCCTCTCCCAGTTTAGGTCACCCTAAAGGTTGATAAGAGGCTTATCTAGGCCTAACACGCCTCAGAAAACATTTTCCATCTGTGTGCCAAGAATTGCTCTAACTAGGGCGAGGCACTTTTCATTCCAGAGTGGGAGAAAAATGCCTCTCAAAGGGAATGGCTTGTTGGTGAACACTGTGGAGTGAAGGAATACCCAGGCTTCATTTTAAAGAGTGGTTATCAGATGCACCTAGTTGATGAGAGGTTTGTGACGTAGGGGATGGTCATTGAAGAGCTGGAAAAAGAGACCCTGTGATATGGTTTGGCTCTGTGTCCCCTCCCAAATCTCACCTCGAATTGTAATAATCCCCATGTGTCAAGGGAGAGATCCGGTGGGAGGTCATTGAATCTTGGGGGTGGTTTCCCCCATGCTGTTCTTGTGATAGTGAGTGAGTCTCACGAGTCTGATGGTTTTATAAGCATCTGGCATTTCTCCTGCTGGCACTCATACTCTCTCCTGCTGCCCTGTGAAGAGGTGCCTTCTGCCATGATTGTAAGTTTCCTGAGGTCTCCCCAGCCATGCAGAACGGTGAGTCAATTAAACCTCTTTTCTTTGTAAATTACCCAGTCTTGGGTATTTCTTCATAGCAGCATGAGAACGAACCAATACACTGGGGATGGAAGACAAAGACAATCTGTATCATGGCTCTGCTCCTTGGGATCGGTACTGACTTCCCATCAGCTGGGTTCAGATGAACAGGTCAGGTGGTAATAACTGAAAACGGTGATCCTGAAGTCACAAATCAGATGGATCCTCCCCTCATGGTGGCTGTCTCCTTCAAAGGAGCATGTGCACCATCATCTTATTATTATACAGACATACACAGTATGTGTGTGTATTACGTGTATACAGTTAACCTCCAAACAACACGGGAGTTAGGGGCACTAACCCCTCCATACAAGTTGAAAATCCATGTATAACTTTTGACTTCCTAAAATCTTAACTACCAATAGCCTACTACTGATGGGAAGCCTTATGATAACATGAATAAGCAACACACATTTTGTAGGTTATGTGCATTATATGTGGTATTCTTACAATACAGTAAGGGGATAAACAAAAATGTTATTAAGAAAACCATAAGGAAGAGAAAATAGATTTACTATTCATTAAATGGAAGTGGGTTATCGTAAGTCTTCATCCTCCTCATCTTCACATTGAGCAGGCTGAGTAGGAGGAGGAGGAGGAGGAGGAAGAGAAGGGGTTGGCCTTATTCTCTCAGGGGTGACAGAGATGGAAGATCCACTTACACTTATCCATGTATAAGTGGGTCTGTGCAGTTCAAACTTGTGTTTTGCAAGAGTCAACTGTATACACACACACATAATATACAGGATACACATATAAATTTTATGTATATATATAATATGTATACATATACTTTTCTCCTGAGATTTGAGGTCCAAAACTGAAATAACCACATCCACATAGTATTTGGCACACACCATGTACCCAGCAAATGATATTGCTGTGTAAATCCATAACCATCTTTGCATTTATTTTATATTCACCAATTGTCAAGTAATAGAGCATTACAGTGGAGTTCAGGAAACTTGATTTTTGGTTCTGCTTTCTGCCATTCAGTTATTTTCAACTGGCAGCTTGGGTTTCTTCATCTCTAAAATAAAAGGATTGGATAAAATGATACCTGAGGTCCCTTTCAGCTCTAAAAGTTGATTCTTTGATTCTCCTGTGTACCTCACTGTGTAAGGTCCCATGGGAGGTTCCAAAAGGACTCTGCTCTCAGGGAGTTTACAGTATACTTGGTGAAGGGCCTTGGAGCTCCCATAGCCTAGGTTGAGGTCAGCAAATGTTCTCTGTAAAGAGTCACAGGGTGAATGTCTTAGACCTTAAAGGTCTAAGTCTATACAGTCTCTGTTGCAGCTACCCAACTATGCCATTGTAGTATAAAAGCAGCTGTAGACAATATGTAAACAAATGGACATACCTGTGTTCTAGTAACACCTCGTCTACAAAAACAGGTGTGGGTTGACCCCTGACCTAGGTACCCCACTAAGAAGGAATTGAACTGAATGTGGCATGATTCTTAGAGTTGTGGATTTGGCCTTTGCTGCAAATGGTGATGAGGTTGGAGGAGCTGCCTTCAGTGGGAGTGGCCATATTCACCTGTCACTGTCCATTCCATGAAGCACTGAGATCCGGCAACCTCGGGGTTGAGTTGTAAAACGAAACACTCTGAATTACTTGGAGAACATTCTGATGTGAATCCAGGTTATTAATATTCCTATCCTGCATGTGTTGAAATATTCACAGGGGCTGAGGCTTAGGACTTTGTTGCCAGGTCCATAGAAAAGTTTCTGTGGTTGCAGACCCAAGTCCTCATGTAGGAGACCTCGATGAAGGCAGAACTCATTCCCTGATTCTACCACTATGCCTTCTCTCACTTCCCCTGTACTTGGGGTGCTATTCTGACAAATAATTCCCTTGATATTTATTGCTTAGCCTCCTGGCTCCTGCCAAGCCACGTGCTGCTGACACATGCTGCTCCTCTGAGCAGTATCCTAACATCTGTGTGCTGGGACATAGCCACCTGCCTATGGGAAGGTAGCTAGTCTTCCCTAGTGGGAACTCACAGCAGGTCTTCCCACGATGTCACCATGTGAAAAATATAATGATTAGCTCATTTCCAAACCAATTTTGCACACCAGGTGAGACAGCCAAGCCACTCAAACGGGAAAGCCATTCTGTGAGGCCCCAGACAACCACTCCCAAGGACAGATTACCTGAGAAAGGAGAATACTGTCTTATGAGGTCACGCATTCCTAATGGTAAACACTCGGGGCAGTTTCTGCTCTTGACTCCCCTACACCCTTGATCAAGATACTTGGCCTCTCTGGGGAATTTTTCAACCATGAAACAGATGGAACCACATTCCTGGGCCTGCTGGGTGCTGGCCTTAATTCAGATTGTATAAACTCATGGAATCTGCTTATAGTCTCTGGCTTTGGTTAAGTTACTTTGGTTAACTTTCACATTAGCCACTTTCATTGTGTGTGTGTGCGTGCCTAATTTCCTCATGTTCCAGGCCTTTTTCCACAGTCTCAAATGCCATGATCTGGCAGGAAATTGGTTCTTTCTTATGCCAACAAGTAATAATAAAGGGCACTTTTGCCCACTATTCATATGTTTGTATTTTGGGAGTATTTTTTAACTGATTTTGTTGCTGACGTATGTAGTAGACATTTGTCCTTCTTCATTGCTACCCGGTGCCATTTGAACATGCTTCTTAGGCCCAGCATCTTCAAGGCAGAAGCCAAGAACTGGCTTTCTAACCCCATTTCTCTTTTGCTTAATTTAGCTAAAGTGAGTTCTATGGTTTGCAACAAAGAGCCCAGATCATTATTTCTTTTCTTTTCTTTCTTTTTTTTTAGTTCTGGGGTACATGTGCAGGATGTGCAGGTTTGTTACATAGGTAAACATGTGCCATGGTGGTTTGCTGCACCTATCAACCCATCACCTGGGTATGAAGTCCAGCATGTGTTAGCTATTTTCCCTAATGCTCTCCCTCCCCCTATCCCAGCCCCCAACAGGCCCCAGTGTGTGTGTGTTGTTCCCCTTCCCGTGTCCATGTGTTCTCATTGTTCAGCTCCCACTTATAAGTGAGAACATATGGTGTTTGGTTTTCTGTTTCTGTGTTAGTTTGCTGAGGATAATGACTTTGAGCTTCCATGTACCTGCAAAGGACTTCATCTCATTCCTTTTTATGGCTGCATAGTATTCCATGGTGTATGTGTACCACATTTTCTTTAT
>NW_012103142.1:13981307-13983365 GCF_000951045.1 Mandrillus leucophaeus | reverse complement strand
CACCCCGCAACAGGCCCTGGTGTGCGTTGTTCCCCTCCCTGTGTCCAGGTGTGCTCGTTGTTCAGCTCCCACTTATGAGTGAGAACATGCAGTGTTTGGTTTTCTGTTCCTGTGTTAGTTTGCTGAGGACAATGGCTTCCACTTCATCCATGTCCCTGCAAAAGACGTGATCTCATTCATTTTTATGACTACATGGTATTCCATGGTGTATATGTACCACATTTTCTTTATCCAGTCTATCATCGATAGGCAAATAAATGCCTAATTTAATGCTCATGTCATTCACTACTTGAGTAACAACATGTAAGACAGTTAACTGTTATCCTTACCCTCAGCCTGTTGAATTCCCATCTGGTCAGGCTTCACTGAAGATGTGGTCTTGGTGGGGATATCTGCTGACCATGAGCCCTGCCTTTAGTCAACCATATGGAGAAATGATTTGACTTATTTGTGTCAATCTCAAGAAAAAAGCTGAGGGTTGATTTTAAGATTTTAAGTGGAGAAGCCAACTTTAGCTTAACACATCAAAGAACTTTCTCAAAATAAAACTTCCCCAACAGAGCAATGGGATATCTTGAGAAAGGTGGTGAGTTTCCCATAAACAGATGTATTTTAACAGAGGCTGAATGATTTCCACACGGCTTGCTATAGAAAATATTCATGTATTTGGGCCCAACACATAGTACTGGGCACGTAGTAAGTGTACATTAACCAATAGCAATTGTTAGCAAGTTTGTTCCCACTCTAGTGGCCCGTGTTTTCACCTTCTCCTTAGTTTACAGTTTTATTTAAAAAGGAAAAGTGAAAGTGGTCAGTACCTCTGTTATGTGAAAGTTTGTCAGGGTTAGAAATGTGATTGAACGATGCTGTGCTTTTGTAGTGCTAAAGTTACTCAGAGTAGCAAGAGAGGGATTTTCTCTCCCGTGTCCTGTAGTTGATGTAACTCACACAAATTTGAGGTCCTCAGATATTTATCCGGTTTATGTTGTAACAAAATTGAATTGAAGATATTTGAAAGCAGATGCATTGATCTTCACTTCCACATTCTCTACAAGTCTTTGTATGAAGCTAAGCATTTTGAGTTGCAAATGAGATTTTCAGAGCTTGATTGATTGTTGAATAAAGTCTTGCCCACCATAGTGATCATATTTTTAAAATATTAAACATGCTAATGGTTCCTTTTTTTCCAAAATGTATTTTGCTCAGTTACTTTAAAATAGATGTGAGAACTTCATAGTTTGCAGTGGCAATGTAGACATTAGAATTTCAGACATTTTCCTTTTATGAGCAATTGGATGTTTTCTGCTCATATGGCCTTATAAAATCTCCCCCATCTCTGAAGATTTGGAAACCAGGTCATTCTCAGTGAGCTTCAGGACCAACTGGAGTTTTCCGGTTTTCTAATTGCTAGCATCTGTTTCCTACAAGAATCACTGGACCAGAACTGCTCTTTGGTTATTGATGGGAAACCTCTCCTCAAATATCTCAAAATGCTTTTCAGACCTCTGCCCAGTTAGCTTGTGTGTATGTGCACACACAGGCACACATATGCACAGATACACAGATGCACATATAGACCATGTATTCTCAAGGCAGAGGGGTAATTATCACCCCAAAGGGAATAGAATTGGTTTGTATGGGGCAAAATTACACTCCTTTTATATATAAAGCATAAATATATACGTATAGCCCTTAAAGAGATATACAATGTATCTGTGGTATTATGTCTATATAAGGGGTGATTAAGGAAACATGTTTACAAAAGTTCCTTGAGGGAGGTGATAATGAAAATAGGGTTGAGAAACACTGACTTACAGCAGATATGCTGACGTGTAAATACACGGGCATTTCTGCATTCACATACAGGCCACCCATGCATATGATGCATATGTATCTGTTAGGCATAAACACACACTATGTAGGTTTACCCAGGGAATTGGATTGGTAGTGGGGCAGGACTGAATTCTGTGGTCCTTCTAAAATTCTCTTCAGTAAAGAATCTCTCCATGAAGGATTTGTTTTCACTTTCAGGTCCCCCACTGAAATTTTGTTTTTTTT
>NW_012103142.1:13968367-13981257 GCF_000951045.1 Mandrillus leucophaeus | reverse complement strand
TAAAATATTAAACATGCTAATGGTTCCTTTTTTTCCAAAATGTATTTTGCTCAGTTACTTTAAAATAGATGTGAGAACTTCATAGTTTGCAGTGGCAATGTAGACATTAGAATTTCAGACATTTTCCTTTTATGAGCAATTGGATGTTTTCTGCTCATATGGCCTTATAAAATCTCCCCCATCTCTGAAGATTTGGAAACCAGGTCATTCTCAGTGAGCTTCAGGACCAACTGGAGTTTTCTGGTTTTCTAATTGCTAGCATCTGTTTCCTACAAGAATCACTGGACCAGAACTGCTCTTTGGTTATTGATGGGAAACCTCTCCTCAAATATCTCAAAATGCTTTTCAGACCTCTGCCCAGTTAGCTTGTGTGTATGTGTCTGTGTGTATGTGCACACACAGGCACACATATGCACAGATACACAGATGCACATATAGACCATGTATTCTCAAGGCAGAGGGGTAATTATCACCCCAAAGGGAATAGAATTGGTTTGTATGGGGCAAAATTACACTCCTTTTATATATAAAGCATAAATATATACATATAGCCCTTAAAGAGATATACAATGTATCTGTGGTATTATGTCTATATAAGGGGTGATTAAGGAAACATGTTTACAAAAGTTCCTTGAGGGAGGTGATAATGAAAATAGGGTTGAGAAACACTGACTTACAGCAGATATGCTGACGTGTAAATACACGGGCATTTCTGCATTCACATACAGGCCACCCATGCATATGATGCATATGTATCTGTTAGGCATAAACACACACTATGTAGGTTTACCCAGGGAATTGGATTGGTAGTGGGGCAGGACTGAATTCTGTGGTCCTTCTAAAATTCTCTTCAGTAAAGAATCTCTCCATGAAGGATTTGTTTTCACTTTCAGGTCCCCCACTGAAATTTTGTTTTTTTTTAAAATAAACTGTCACTCTCATTTTGACTTGCAGGCACTCGAATTAACATCACACAGCCTTCAAACACAGAGTACACATTCGCTGTCATTCTCTGGAAAGGCTGCCTGTTAGAAATGAGCTGGGTCAACAATTCATTTCACTAGACATCTGCTGAGCATCTCCTATGTGTGGGGCATCACAGTGTATCCCACAGGATGTGGAGAAATGGAGGACGAGGCCCCCAAGGCAGAGTCAGATTTAGAGGTGGACTTTACAGGTGTGAGCAGCTGATACCACTGAGAGTGGGGAAGGGGCTTGCCTCACAGCCTGTGGAACTCTTGATAAAATTTTCTCTTCCATCACTGCCCTTTATCAACCTTATTCTGATGCCCATCTTTCCTCTTGTTAATTATTTTTGCTATGATCATAAGTTGTTTTGATTTTGAGTGCCCCTAAAGCCTTTTAGGAAGTAGATAGTATACACAAATCCACAGCATAACAATTAAAGTCTGATTTTTTAAAAATCTCATTACAGATTCACACAGTTTCACCCAATAACTGTGTTTGACAAGGCTGTCAAGTATCAGTGTTGAGCTCCTCACATTCTGTCTCATTAACCTCTCTTTCCACTGCTCACACATACCCACTCCCAGATGTGTCTGAAGAAGCTTTCTTTTCCTTCCCTCATCTCTACATTCATCAGTTCTGTAGATGGGACATGAGTAAACCCCATCTTCCTCCAGTACAAGCCTGTCTTTAGGAAATGATTTCTGGAAATAGTGGTGTATTACTTTGCTATTGCTGTGTAACAACTTACCACAAATTTAGCAGTTCAAAACAAATACCTTTCTTATCTCACAGTTTCTATGGGTCAGGAATCTGACAATGGCTTAGCTAGGTCCTTTGCTCTGTATCTCAGAGGCTACAGTCAAAGTGTCAGCTAGCACTGCATCTTTGTCTGTAGTTCTGAGTCTTCTTCCAGGCTCTGGTGGGTGTTGGTAGGATTCAGTTTCTTGCAGTTGTAGGATTGAGGCCCTCAGTCCCTAGAGGCTGCTTGCAGTACAGTGCCACCTGGCCCTCTTCACAGGAAATTCACATGATAGTAGCTTACCTTTTTAGGGGGAGCAAGAATCTCTTTTCTAGCAACTTTCACCCAGTAAGGCCACCCAGAATAGCCTCTCTTTTGCTTAATTCAAAAGCAACTGATTTAAGGTCTTGATTACATCTGCAGAAAATCTTTCCTTTACTATGTTCTGTTGGCTAGAAACAAGCCATAGATCCCATTCACACTTGAAGGGATTATATACGAGGCATGGATGCCAGAAGGCAAGGGGATCTGGGGATAACTTTAGGGTCTGTCTGCTGCGGGTGGCTTGAGCTAATGTTCCTCCACCCATGATAACAGTAGTCAGGTGCTTCATCTTATCCTCACATGGACAGCTTGAGGAGAGACTTGATATAGGTCTATTTCACATGAAAAGAATCTGAGTTTCAGAGATCCAGTCCCTTTTCCGAGATCACAGAGCTGGTAGAAGAAGAACCCGGTCTTGAATCCAGGTTTGTCTGACATCACACCAATCAAACAACAATCTGTGTGCCACTTAAGGGAGCTGATAGTCTGAAATACTCCAAGGTTATCATTATATTGCAAACACAAGTTTTATTTTGACTTTTCTGGATGCTCATCAACTTTGTTTAAACTTCCTAAACTTAGATTAAGAGCACATTTCTGATCTTGGACTTGGCATCAGTACATTTTCTAAGGCAAGGTGAACACCCTTACTATGTAACAGGGGTTTTCAGAAGAATTCACCCATACTGCAGTGTGAACATTATTATTTAAATTTTTGCTACGAAGAAACTCACCTGCTGGCAGGCTCAAGGGGCTTGTGTGACACTACACATATATGGTTGATGGGAGTGAGATGTGAAACCCACCATCCTTCTATCACACTTGGGCACTTGTTGGCCAACTCAAGTGGTTTTCTAAAACAAAAAGGAAAAAAACAGTAAAAGTTGAGATGGAGGATTCTTTGTTTCATTTAGGCAGTTATATTTTTAGCTGTCCCTAACTCGCCGACCTATTGCTGGAATGGAAACTAGTGACTTAAACATGAATGGAAACCAGTTTAAAAAGTAATAGCAGGGCACTGGTGCTGCCTACAGTGAAACAGGGTGAGGCATTCCAATGAGTGCAAAAAGTCTAGCCTTGTTTTGTTTGAGCTTAACAATACCTTTCATTTGTAAAACACACAGTAGCCCAGAAAGAATATTTGAATAATTATACAATTTAATTGTCCTAACAGGTCTGTTCACATGACCCAACTTTCCAGATGAGGAGAAGAGTTGCAGGGAGAAACTCCATGTCTTCCCCAAGGTTGCCTGGTTCAGAGAAAAAGCAGGGTCTTGTGCATAGGGATTCACTTCCAAGCTCCTATTCTACATTTCCCTCTCAAGAACATAGAGGCATATATGGATGGAGACGTCGCTGGAGAGAGTGCATGGATTTGAGATGAATCCCATCATAGACATACAGAAACACTCAGGAGTTAGACCCAGAGTTTAGCCATCAATGTCCTGATGCTAAAGTTCCTCAGATTGCTAGCCCAGGGCTGGTATTTTCACTATACCATTCTAAAGGGCAGATATGACTTTTCCTGCAACTCTGTCCATTGGGGAATTTTGGTATCTTTAATGGGATGCCTACCTTGCTCCAGCTAATTTCTGGCAGATTTTAATATACCCTATTTGCAAAACACAACCACTGCAGAGATTGCTATAAAGAGCAAGGTAGGACTTTCTCATTTGACCATTCAAATTAAACCATATTACCTGACTTATATGCTTATTAACGTCATGAGTACGATGTTGTGAAGGCAGCACTAGAGATACTGGTCAAACAGTAATATTAGGCACAGAAAAGTGACGAATCTAGAAAACTACTTCCGTTGATCTACATTTCAATTTGGGGGTTTTTCTTAATGTTTTTACCACAATTTCAAAGCAATTCTGAATTTTCCTAGCCAAAATGATACCACCTTTTTTATAGAGATCATATCAGGAATTAGAATATTTATAGAGCTATACAGCTTCACAGGATGCTGAGGCTAATTGTTGGAGAAGCTGGAAAAGGGTGTCTCAGGTCTTAGTGATGACAATCAGGAAAGGAGACGATGTTCTCCTAAAACATTACCTGGAAAGCATCAGTGGGGTGGGGAGAGTACTCAGTGTCAGAGTCAGTCCTGTTGTGTGTCTCTTCCTCCTCCCAACATTTTGACAAGAGTGAAACAAGATTCAAATGGATGTCAAATGCAGCCTAGATGGGCAGATGGAATCCCACACATCAACACTTCCAGGCTGCAGAGCAGTTCTAGCCATGGGGGCAGGAGAGTCATGCTGCTGCCTGGGAAGGGGAGAGCCTTGGACCCTTGGTACTGACCCTCTGTACTCAGAACCCAGGCCTCATAGACTGAGACTGGCCTTTAGCTTTCTCCTCAGAAATTTCCCCTCTGCCAGTGGCTGCAGCTGCACTGAGCCTGCCAGAGGTCAGAGTTTGGCGGGAACCCTGTTTGTCTTGACCTGGAAAGGATCTGCCCTCCTGTGCTGACACTATTAGCTGGGCCAGCACCACAAAGCACAAGGGAGGAACTTGAGAAGTCGGCAGCAGCCTTTGTTCTCAAAATGCTTATGGTGTGATTTCATACTGTTTCTAATTTTAATCTAAACTTAACCTTTGAAGGCAATTTAATAGAACCCTGCTAAAACAAGGATAATAGTTAAGCATGGCATGAATCTCCTCAGGTTTTTTAATGGCAAGTAGCCACAGGGATTCATGCTTTGGAAAGGTGGCTGGATCAGATAATTCCTAAAGCCTCCTGTGATGGTTAATTCATTTCAACTTGACTGGGCCATGGGAGGCCCAGATAGTTGATCAAACATCCTGAATGTATCTGTGAGTTTAACATTTGAATTAGTGGACTGAGAAAAATAGATTGCCCTCCCTAACGTGGCTGAGATTTAATCATTTGAAAACCCGACTTGGTAGAGTCATGGAGGCAGAACCACCACCCCAGCAGGCTAAGAAGGTGGGACATCAAACTAAAGAGAACTATTCCCAGACCTTAAGATGTAATAAAATTTGCCTTGCTAGGTTTTGGACTTGCTTGGGACCCATCACCCCTCTCTTCTTTCCAATTTCTACTTTTTGTAATGTTTATCCTATGCCTATCCCAACATTACACTTTGGAAGCATATAATTTGTCTGATTTCACAGGTTCGCAGCTGGGAAGGAATTTTGCCTCGGAATGAGTCACACCTCAGGTCTCACCCTTACCTGATGTAGATGATATTTAGATAGGACTTTGGACTTCAGACTTTAGAATTGACACTGGAATGAGTTAAGACTTTTAGGGCTGTTGGGGTGGAATAAATATATATTGCATGTGAGAAGGACATGAATTTGGGGGGGCCAGGGACAGAATGCTATCAACTAAATTGTGCTCACCAATTCATATGTTGAAATCCTAATCCTCAATGTGACTGTATTTGGAGATAGTGCTTTTAGGAAATAGTTAAGGTTAAATAAAGTCATAAGAGTGTAGCCCTAATCCAATAGAGTTCGGGGATGTATAAGAAGAGGAAGAGAGACATTCTCTCTCTCTCTCCCTCTCTCTCTCTCTCTCTCCCTTTCCCTCTGTCTGCCAAGTGAGGACAGAGCTGGTAGGCAGCCATCTGCACACCAGGAAGAAGACCCCCATAGCAATTAAATTAGCCGGCATCTTGATCTTGGATTTTCCAGCTTCCAGAACTGTGAAAAAGAATTTTGTTGTTGTTGTTTAAGCCACCCAATCTATAGGATTTTGTTATGGCAGTCTGAATAGGCTAAGACTTTAGCGTTGTGATTATAACAACACAAAAATGTATCTTATATTTCCCTCACAGGTCAACCCTGACTGTCAGTTAACAAATCAATAAACATTTTCTGGATTTCATCTGTCTGCAAGGCACTGTAGAGAATATAGACGTGTGAACAACATGTTTCTTTCTCCAATGGAGACCACAGTTTAGCAGAAGAGATAGAGCTTGAGTGTGTACACCAACAGGAATCTAACTTTAAAGGGCAACAGAAGATAGTGCTGAATGTTGATTTCAGAAGGAGGGGCCATAACTTCTGGCAGGACAATTATCAGGAAAGGTTTTGTAGAGTGAGAAGTGATGTTAATAAATATCTCTAGGAAGCAAACATTTTGCAGATCTTCCCACATACCAACTAAGTTAATGGGGTCAAATGCTTGGGTTAAGTCCACAGTGCCACTCATGTTGCTATTCTCAGCATCTTCCAGTGGCTGCCAATGAAAGAGTATCAGGTCTCCAGTTCCATGGGCAACACAAGAGACACACTGACTTTCAAGTGGACACACTGCCACTGATACATATGAGTAGTTCATGGAAAATGACTCAGGTTAATGCTGTCCTGGAATTGTGTACAAACAATATGACCCCAGGGTCTTCTGTCCCTGCACAAGACTCCTTTATGTTGGGCAAGGTCACATTTACTGCCTCTTTATAATCGAAGCAATTAAGTGAACCCCCAAGTGGTTTAGCTACTAGTTGCTGTACTTGTGGAATGCAGTGGAGATTGTATCCTTACCAGGTTCTCCACCCAGTGAATGAGCACAGAGGAAATCTCAGCTCTGAAAACCAAAAAGGACTTCATAATTTAATTGAGCCCAGTTGTTTTCAAGTGTTTCCTGGTGGCAAGGAATTCTTTTTTATGTCAACTAAGTCATGTGTGGAACCTCACTATAGAAAAAAAAGATTAAAGAAGGCCTTCTCTGGCTTATCCTGGCTGTGTCCTTCTTGACCCCAAAGTGGCCCTTAAGGCACCTTCACAAAAAGCTGGAGCAGACAATTTTACCCTTTTCAGTTGCAGACATCACTACCCTCTTAGGCTACAATGTCCTTTCATCAGAATGAATGCATTGCAGGATTTTTACCGGCCTGCAGTCACACAGCTAATCAGAGGCCAAGCTGGGAGCAGAACCTAGGTTTCCTGACTCCTAACCTAGTGCTCCTCACCATCTGGGTAGCCTTATTCAATGGTACCAATGATTCTGACCAACCTGCATTCCTGTTACACCAAAGAATCCAGTGATGCTGGGGAAATCAATGATGGTGTGTCAGAATCTCAGGGCATGAGCAGGGTTAAAGGCACTGTGCTAGTCTGTTCTTATGCTGCTAATAAAGACATACCCAAGACTGAGTAATTTATAAAGGAAAGAGGTTTAATTGACTCACACAGTTCCACATGGCTGGGGAGGCCTCACAATCATGGTGGAAGGTGAATGAGGAGCAAGGTCATATCTTACATGGTGGCAGGCAAGACAGAGCTTATGTAGGGGAACTCCCCTCTATAAAACTATCAGATCTCCTGAGACTTATTCACTAACATGGGAAAGACCTGCCCCCATGATTCAGTTACCTCTCACTGGGTCCTTCCCATGACATGTGGGAATTATGAGAACTACAATTCAAGATGAAATTTGGGTGGATACACAGTCAACCCACATCAGGCACCAAGAGATAATTGAGGCCTATACATGGGAGAACAACTACAAGGACCCTTTACTTAGATCTGACCCTTTACCCAAAGAGAGTCACTGGAAGGAGGATGACCTTTGGAAAAGGGATGCAGTCAACCCAGAGTGGCCTGGTAGGGATGGGGCCAAGGCAATAAATACCCAACTTCACATGCATTAGGACTTCTGATCCTAATGCAGCCAGAGGGCAGGGAGCCCCTTGATGCTATTCCCACTGTCGGCCTCCAGGCCCCAAGCAGAGTGGTGAGGCTAGAGAGTAGAGGGCAGATCTGGAGGGACACACAGGCATTTCCAACCCAGCTGCTAAGAAAGGAGTCACTTCACTGTTGTACTGCGTAGAGCTTATTGAAACACAGTGTTTTAGGGATGAGCCTGCTTTTTATAGAAAGGTACCTATGGGAAGAAATTAGCAAGGAGGTCAAATACACATATTTCCTGCTCTGCTGTACTAACTGGCATAGCAACTTTTAGATTCTTCCCTGAAAATTAGAAAATGTGAGATTAAACCCTGAAGGTAGAATGAATTGCTTCATGATGTGCTCTCTGTTATCTCTCGGACTATCTCTTACCACTCCCTACCTCACTGCCCAAGTGACAACCACACTGAACAACAGCCCAGGGCTCCCAGAGGGGCCAGGCTCTTTCTCCTCTCCCACAGGTTTCCCTCTCTATGTGGATGTTCCTTATCCTCTTTCCCAGGGTTTAGCTTCTGGAGGTCTTTTCAGGCCCTCCCTCTGGCATGACCAAGCTAATTTCAGTGTCTCTCTTGGGTGTTTCCCTGTCTCCCATGTACTTTGTCACTGCTCAGATCCCGTTGCCTTCAAAGGGTATAAGAGTGTGCCGAATGTTCTGTGTCTTCCCCATGAGGCAGCAATGAGGTCAAGGATGGCAGTTACCGACATTGTTTCCCTGGTATTAAGACAGTGCCAGGCATAGAGCTGCTCAATGGATGTCTTTGGAGGGAAAGAACTATTTCTTGAGCCCCAGTCGTCTCATCTTTGAAAAGAAAGAAAGCATCATGGAAACCTCAATGAATTCTTCATGAGTGATTTTGAACGGATGGCTATAAACAAAGCTACTCACTGAATGACTTACGTTTTTCCTTTGAAGTCCACCATCAGAACTCCATTTTGTGGGTAACTAGCCCCAGCGAAGGCAAGAAGACCATGAAAGAAGCCTTGCCCTGCAGTGAGCCAGGGGAGAGCATCCTGGTGACCTGTCATTTGCAAACGTCTGTATGTTGTTTCACAGTTTATGAAGCACACATACTACGTTACCTAGGACCTCAAAACAAAACTGTGGGGGTGGGGCACTTAGTACAAGTGTCATTCTCCTTTTACTGGTAGAGAAGACCTGGAGCACCCAAAGTCAAGTGTCTTGTCCCAAAGTCACACAGCCAGGTAGAAGTCAATGTCAGGCTGGGCTCCGGAGCTCCTGCCGAGAGTCTTTTCCACCCCCAGCATGGTGAGTCCAGGGATAGCACAGGTGACAGCACTGGCATTGTGGAACTGAAGACAGCAGACTCCCAGGCCAGGGGGCCTGGAAAGTACTTGAGAATTATTTCTACACACCCCTCTCATCTTGGGCACAAGGCACAAATGCACTGATGGCTCCTCTCATGTTTTATTTGTCTTTTAATCCCAAGTACTTTTTTAAATCTCTAGGGGAAAACCAGTTCAATTTTTGCACTGGTTTTCTCTTTCCTTTACTATGTTCCACTAAGTGCTTTCCCACGCTGTCTTTGATGCTTTTCTTGAAAGGCCCAGGTTCTATTCATCTCTGTGATGATGTTTTCATTCAAAAATATAGTTTTTCTGAGGCCCTACTATGTACTGGACATTGTTCTTAGTGCTGGGACTACAGCAGTGAACAAAAGAGATATAGTTCCCGACTTAAGGAGTCTTGTATTCTAGTGGATGAGACAGAGAAGATATAAAGAAACGAGTCGAGTAATCTCAGGGGATAAAAAGTGCTATTAAGGAAATAACTGGAGGACTAATTTAAATGGGAGAAGGGTATAAAAGACTTATCTGAGAAAGGCATTATATTTTAGGACCTAAGGCAGGTTCTTAGCCCTTATCAGGTGAGGAAATATTTGGTGAGTGAATGGGTGTATGCATACATTTAAATGAATGAATGAATGAAGGGTTGTCTATATTCTCTCTTTATGCAGGCATTTCCCCAACCTACCTTGTGCTACCTGTTGCCTACATGCCAGCCAGTCCATACCTAACTCTTCTATGTGTCTCCTCAGAGGTCCCATGCATCTGTAACTCCTAAGGCCATGATATGCAGGAGCAGGGTAGCCAGAGCGGAGCTATAAGGAATGCCACATTCACTTTTCCAGCTGATTGTTACAAAACTATTCTCAATGTGCCAAGCACTCCTCTTCCTGTCCTGAAGGCTGTATATTGACATCACTTACCCAACCCCAACCCCCACTAGATAGTATAGGGACACTACTTGTTTGATGACACCTTGGTGGCTCTGTGCATGACAGCACACGCCCTGTCCTAGAATGTATGCATTTTTATGGCTTCCTAGTAAGAATGCTGACAAAGTCCTCCCTGGCATTCCTCTCACCCTCCCTCCCTCCCTGTGCTGCTGCATGAAATTTAGATCGGGTGAGGTCAGGCTGTGAAAAACTCCCTGGGTAGAGGTCTGAGGATTTAACAGATTTGTTGAGCATTATGGGCTCTCACTGAATGTATGTTACAAGGAAGCCCAGCTCCTTTATTTTATTGGCATTTCATTTTCTTCCATTTCCCTGACCTTGCAGGCTTTTCCCTGTGCAGCTCATAAAAGTAGGCAACCAGGATCAGTAATGCACCTTGTGCTTGAATCGTTTCTCACCTTTTACCAAGACTTATTCCATTTCTGGATTTATCATTATTCTTTTCAGCTCTTACAAACTCTAAATGCATGTCATTTAGACTGATTCCCAGACAAGAGATAAAAGTGTCAGTCAGTACTAAAAGCGAATCATTGACTTCTTAAATGTCCCTTATTAAAACCACTCATCTATGCAGCCATGCAATCTGAGACAAACAGAGTTGATCCAAGTCTCCATGTGTAAAATGTCTCATGAGTTGCAGAGTCACATACCACATGATAACTTTTCAGCCAACGATGGACCCCCATAGAAGACGGTGTCCCATAAAATTACAATACTGTATTTTTATTATGCGTTTTCTATATTCAGATACACAAACACTTACCGTCGTGTTACAGTAGCCTACAGTGTTCAATAGAGCAACATGCTGCACAGGTTTATATCCTAGGAATAATAGACTACACTGTATAACCTAGGTGTGTAGTAGGCTGGAACTACCTAGGTTTGTGTAAGTATACCATATGATGTTCACTCAATGACAAAATCACCTAATGATCCCTTTCTCAGAATGCATCCCTATTATTAAGCAATTCATGACTGTGTAAAAAATTTATATCATGAATTCATTCACTGAAAGGACTGGAAACACCTTAGAGATGGATGAACTCGATTTCTGAAGATACTGAGTCCCAAGCAGGAGCAGCAAGGACATGCCCCTAGTGACCCAAACTGATAAGACGGAGTCAGGACCAGAATCACAGCCCCTGCATGGTTAGGTGTCCAGATTTTGTTCACCTTTCTAAACTACAGGTTCCACAGCTACCTCTTCTTACACAGAAACCTTCCCCTAAAGCTGGGCTCCCTCACATTTCCCGTTTCTCACATTGGTTTTGCCATCTTCCAATGTTCCGAGATCAAAACCTCAGTGTCATCCTTGACCGTCCCCTGTATTTCTTTCTTTTTTTCTTTTTTTTTGAGATGGAGTCTCCCGCTATCACCCAGGCTGGAGTGCAATGGCACAATCTCGGCTCACTGCAACCTCTGCCTCCTGGGTTCAAGAGATTCTTCTGCCTCAGCCTCCCAAGTAGCTGGGATTACAGGCACCTGCCATCATGCCTGGCTAATTTTTTGTATTTTTGTAGAGATGGGGTCTCACCATGTTGGCCAGGCTGATCTCGAACTCCTGACCTCAGGTGATCCACCCTCCTTGGCCTCCCAAAATGTGGGGATTATAGGCATGAACCTCTGCGCCTGGCCTGTCTCCTGTATTTCATCAGACATAGAGTCTTCCTCCAGAGTGGTTCCCTTGGTAGATGGCTACCAAAATCGAACAGCAATATGAAAGTGCAGGGTTTTCCTCCCATCTAGGCCAGCCACCCACAGAGGTGGTAACTAAGGGAGTCCACATTGTATCTTATTGAGGATCAACTGCTTACAGAAAAGGAATGTAATATCCATTATGGTCTTTGACAAATATATAATCAGATTTGCCCACTGCTTAAACCCCCTGGTTGCAAATCACAAGCCTTGAGAAACTACATTACTTTTTCAGGTATATTTAGAAGCTAATTGTTTAATTTTCTTGGAACTTACATATTACTTACTTCTGGCTTCTTAGTTAGTTTGTAAAAAGTTCAGGATGTTTCACAATTTCGGAAATTATATACTATAAGAAGATACTACTCATCTAATAAGTAAATGTGTATAAAATGAAATAGCAATAAGACAGAAAATAAGGCCAGGTGCAGTGGCTCACACCTGTAATTCCAGCACTTCGGGAGGCTGAGATGGGCAAATTGCTTGAGCTCAGGATTTCAAGATCAGCCTGGGAAACACGGAAAAACCACATCTCTACAAGAGATACAAAAATTAGCCAGACCTGGTGGTGCATACTCGTAGTCCTAGCTACTCAGGAGGCTGAGGTGTGCAGATCGCTTGAGCCCTGGAGATTGAGGCTGCAGTCAGCCGAGATCACACCACTGCACCCCAGCCTGGGCTACAGAGAGAGACCTTGTCTCAACACAAAACAAAACGAAACAGAAAATGAAAATAAGCACTAAACGAACCTGTGAAAAGGGTCAATGCATGCTTCAAATAATGATCTTTGAGCTTCTTAGAAGGCAAGGAGGGAAAAAAAAAACCTTGAGTTATAGAATTCTGTTTTTGAGAGTGAAAGAAGACAATTTCTTGGAGAAGCTAAAATTCCCTGTCATTGAATTACTTTGAAAAGTATTTTTTTCTATTTATAAAAGTAATTAGATAACTTTTGATAATGTTTTGGTTTCTTTCTAGTTTTTTTTTAAATTATTGGAATCATACAACCTATACATTTTGCAGCATGTTCTATTCACAACATGTTATCACTAGTGTTTTCCCTTAACATTAAGTATTCTTTTCTTTGTGGCGATAAATTCTAAAGCCATCTCTCTCCTTTTTCGACTTTTATTTTTGTTTTGGGGGTACACGTGCTGGTTTGCTACATGGGTAAATTCCACATCCCTGAGGTTTGGTATATAAATGATCACTGTCACCTAGGTAGTGAGCATAGTACCCAATAG
>NW_012103142.1:13892700-13968317 GCF_000951045.1 Mandrillus leucophaeus | reverse complement strand
CTATTTATAAAAGTAATTAGATAACTTTTGATAATGTTTTGGTTTCTTTCTAGTTTTTTTTTAAATTATTGGAATCATACAACCTATACATTTTGCAGCATGTTCTATTCACAACATGTTATCACTAGTGTTTTCCCTTAACATTAAGTATTCTTTTCTTTGTGGCGATAAATTCTAAAGCCATCTCTCTCCTTTTTCGACTTTTATTTTTGTTTTGGGGGTACACGTGCTGGTTTGCTACATGGGTAAATTCCACATCCCTGAGGTTTGGTATATAAATGATCACTGTCACCTAGGTAGTGAGCATAGTACCCAATAGATAGTTTCCCAGTGCTCACTCCACTCCCATTCTGCCCCCTCTAGTAGTCCCCAGTGTCTATTGTTCTCATCTTCATGGCCATATGTATTCAATGTTTGGTTCTCACTTGTAAGTAAAGAACATGCAGTATTTGGTTTTATGTTCCTGCCTTTATTTGCTATCTGAATCAGTATGGTACTGGCATAAAAACAGACAGATAGATCAATGAAACAGGATAAGGAACCCAGAAATAAAGCCCCACACCTAAGGCCAGATCTTTAAGGGTGACAATAACAAGCAATGGAGAAAGGACTCCCCATTCGATAAATGGTGCTGGGATAACAAGCTGGCCATATGCAGAAGATTGAAACTCAATCCCTACTTTCACCACATACAAAAATTAACTCAAGATGGATTAAAGACTTAACTGTTAGACCTAAAACTATAAAATTCCTGCAAGAAAACCTAGGAAATACCATTCTAGACATCAACCTTGGCAAAAAGAAAAAAGGGACTAAGTCCCCAAAAGCAATTGCAACAGAAATAAAAAATTGATAAGTGGAACCTGGTTAAACTAAAAAATGTCTGCACGGCAAAAGAAACTATCAACAGAGAGAGTAAACAGACAACCTACAGAATGGGAGAAAATATTTGAATAGTATGATGCATTTCACAACAGTCTAATACCTAAAATCTGTAAGGCCATTTCTCACATGGTGGTTTATAAGTAGTGTGTGGGAATCACTCAAAAATATAATGAACAATGCCACCAACATTTTTAAATAGAAAATGCAGTAGAAATTTTGGGTGATTGTTTCACCTAGTGACTGTAAAAACTGAGGCCAGGGCATTAAAATGTGATTCATAGAGAATGATTTTTCACAGGTGTAACTCTTATGCAGTAGGAATATCTAATCTTGTCAGACCAATGTGATTCAGGACAAGGCAGAAGGCTGGAAGAGTGGGTGGAGCCCACATAGCCTTAGTGGACCTTTCCTAAATGTCACTTCCCAGAGACGGGCTCTTAATTCAAAGCTGCTTTAAGGTTTTGAGTTACCAGGGAATCTATTCAGCTAGTTCAGTCTTTAAGATATTGAACAATGCCTTAGCAAATGAGGAAAGAATGTGACTTGCTTAGAGGGTCTCTTGTCTATTCAAGGAGGTACTTTGGACTGGAAAAAGGGGAGGAAATGCTCCTTCCCCTGAACTCTGAAGATTGGTCTTCAGTCGGCACATATAATACATGTGTCCTGGGTCCTCATGGCACTGTGAGATATGAAGGGAAGATTCTTATTCTAACATTATGAATAAGGAAAACAAAGCTCGGAGGAGGTAAATGACTTGTCCAAGGTTATATCCCAGTTAATAATGGAACCAGAGCTCCACTTAGTGTTGTCTAACCTGACCCGTAGCTGTTGTGTATCCCACCCTGTTGTGCATTTCTTTCAAACCCTGGCTGTTGAGCTCCTTTGGAAGGCTGATCCAGAACTCTCTCATAACTATTATTATTATTACTTTTTGAGATGGAGTTTTGCTCTTGTTGCCCAGGTTGGAGTGCAATGGTGCGATCTTGGCTCACTGCAACCTCTGCCTCCTGGGTTCAAGACATTCTCCTATCTCAGCCTCCCATGTAGCTGGGATTACAGGCATGTGCCACCATGCCCGGCTAATTTTTGTATTTTTAGTAGAAATGGGGTTTCACTATGTGGGTCAGCTGGACTTGAACTCTTGACCTCAGGTGATCCACCCACCTCAGCCTCCCAAAATGCTGGGATTGCAAGCATGAGCCACCGTGCCTGGCCTCACAATTATTTTCAATCCCAACTTCTAGCACAGTTGTTCTCCAAGTGTGGACCCTACACCAGAAGCCTCAGCATTACCTGGAAAAGTGTTAGAAATGCAAATTCTTGGGCCCCACCCTGGACCTACTGTGTTTTAACAAGGCTTTCAAATGGTTCTGATGCGTGCTAACATTGGAGAGCCACTGTTCTGGAAGTTCTCAATAAATATTGTTGAATACTTCCTAGAATCCCCACAGACTTTCATTGAAATATATAAAATATTTAAGAATTCCTACATATATTTTTATTGGAATGCTTACGATGCCTGCTCAGGAATCACTCATTGTTAGCCATCCCTAGTCAGAGAGAAGAGTATTTTATCACACAATGATGAGGAAGCCCAACACTATGTTCTTGGATGTGGAAAGCACTGAGGGAAAAAGCACCATGTGCAGAGGCAATATGATGGATGGGTCAGACCAGGTATAAGATCATAATGTAGTGCTGTTTATTGAGCACTTATTTTGCACCACAAACTATCCCTAAATGCTTTACATGGACGATCTCTTTTAATTCTCACCACAACTTTTTAAGTACCACATCATATTTCTACTTTACTGATGAGCAAACTGAAGCCAGGAAACTTTCCCAAGATTGCAACCCTAGTAAGTGGCAAAGTCTAGTCAGACTCAAAGCCCAGGAGCCTCCCTGCTATTGTCTTTTGTCATCTTGCTCTGTTGATTCCAGAGGGGAGCCCCACCACTGCAGCAAGCGACAGGGAAAGACACTGAGTGGAGACCCAATGGGCATCCCTTGCACCTAGAACAAACAGCACCCTATGCATTTTTGATGTTTAGTATTTGCCAAGTAAATGAATGAAATGAACTATACACAACATAATTCTAATAGAAGTAGTCTGAAGAGGCTTTCCAGAGAAGGTGGGGTCTGAGTTAGTATTTGAAAGTAGAGACAGATAATGCTGTCCAAAAGAGAGAAATGACATGAACAAAAGTGCAGACATAGCCAATCTGAGCCTAGTCAGAAGAGGTGGGCAAGCAGTTTGTCTAGAGGGGAGGGGAGGCAGGGGAAGAGGCCTTGAAAGGGGAGCATTTATAACCCTGGAAAAAGAAAGTAAGGGTCCCTGAGAGGCAGCTCAAGGAGTTTGGATTTTATTATTAGTGCAAAGTCATTGGAGGGTTCTGAGTATGGGCTCAAAAGGGCCAAAGAAATAATTTAGGATATTTTACTATATCCATTTATTATTGTTAATTTACAAATGATGGAGGGAAGTTAGCTAGGCTCCAGATCTGGGAGGTTTGTTGAAATAGCAACTAGAAGATCATCTTTCAAAAAAAGTCACATACTATTTTTATTCCTTACAATTTGAATGTAGCAAGAATAATTAATATGCTTGTCATTAAAACTTGCACTGGAATTTGATAAAAAGAGGTTTATGGTTCACTATAAACAGCCTGAAGTAGTGACATAGGGAAAAGGATGCAAAATACAAAAGGCCACAAAATCAAAAATAAAGAATAAAAAAGTTAATATAATCCTTGTTATTCAAGGGTGAAATAAAAATAATCACCCAATCTGTTTATTATTTAAAATACATATTTATTGCAAATATGTATTATAAATCATCTGTATAGTTTAATCACAACTTTCTTGCAAAAGACAAAGCCCTGAAAGGAAATAATTTCCTCTTTTGATATATGGGCAGATCTGTATGAACTACATTGCTCATTTAGCATTGAAAAGTCAACCAAACATGGGAAGACAATATGCACATTGCATACATACAGCACACACGTAACATCCAGCCCTGGAAAGAATCAATAATTTCCCTGTGTAGTTGGTAGTGTTATTTTCCCGACAAACTGCCTTTTGTCTTTTCTAGTTAATGTTAGGAGACCTTGTTGGTCTATGCCATTACAATGTCCATCACCCATTTGAACATTTAGACAGAGTCTGGAGTGATTATTAACACTGAGAATCACTACATTTGATCCAGTGAAGGATAAATTTGTAGTACGATGAACCGAAAGTACTAAGAAGAGGTTATTTGATATTTTTAATTGCTTTGAATTGAATAAACTCTGTCTGTGCATAGACATTGTACGAATGAGTTTGCCATTAAAAGTAATGGCAAAAATAGCAATTACATTTGCACCAATTTGTATTAAGTGTAAGCCTCTATGTTTAACCATGCCTTCAAATTCTTTTCTGAAAGTAGAAATGCGCATACATAGAGTGAACAACTCATCCCAGTTTGCCAGGGACCTTCCCAGTTTTAAACCCTGAAAGTCCTGGAATCCCCCCACCCAGTCCTAGGCAACCTGGGATGGTTACTCACCCTACACATTTAACAAAGAAATAAACAAGCAGACAAAAACCAAATCTACCAAGGAATTAATAAAAATGAAAAGGACACTTTTCCAGTGTCACACCCAGTAGTAAACACTGCTTCCTAAGATATGAGAAACATTTTGTTGAGTTTCCTATTTACCATTTATTTCATTCTGCCCTACATATAATATAATTATTATATTAACCGTCATCTCTCCATAGGTGACTGAAAGCTATAATCACTTCCACTGGTCAGAGTTCTTCTATGCACATGGTCTCATTTGACCCTTGCTGTCACTCTGAGTGATAGGCAGAGAAGGTGTCAGAGACGCAGAGATGAGCAATCCCCACTTTTTAGGGGAGCGTCAGGACAGGAATCCAGGATTTCTGATTCCAAGCCTGGTGGTTTTTTCCACCACTGATCATTTACACTCTCTTTATGACATTCAGGCCGTGATCCTTTATCTATATAACATAGAGAAATAGGCTATTTATAATTTACAACATAAATTAAACCAAAGACTTTTAAGCACTTTTTAATTATATTGTATACCTTTCAAGTGAGGGTGATGAATGGTACTGTACCCCTTTTTCATAGTAAGAGAAATGAAGGCTCCAGCTAACTTAGCTCAGGTTGTACAGCAGTTGCAACTTAGAGATTGACAGGTAACATATTGTCTTGTTCTTTGTAATCTGAAATACTTGGATTTAAAGCACCTTTCAAGATTTTTTTTTAAGATTAGTAACACAACTGTATACATATATATTTAAAAGAAATGTCTATATTGATAGAGACCTAGACAGAAATAAGCACTTGCCTGCCCCAGTGAGAATCTGAGGGCAACTCTGGTTCCTGGCACACTGGACTGGGGATGCCTTCTGTACGTGTGTTGGACAGTCCCTGTTGACTAAAGTTAAAATATGCATTTTAACTTTGACAGAAATACTTTTGTTTCAGTTTCATATTGAATGACAGGAGCCACATGTGTATCACTTTAGGATCTGGTTATTTCTTGGCACCTAAGTTACTTTCTATTTCATTGAAAGTCTTTCTTTCATCTTTATTTGCCATTCTCCTGTATCTACTACATGGCAGGCCAGTGAGCTTGAATTTACTGAGTCTCCAGTGCCCAGGTCAGGACTGGAGAGGTACTGTCCCCTGTGTGTGCCTCACCAAAGCTGCGTCCTGCTCATTCTCCAGTTCTAAATCGGAGTCTTTGGAGGCACAAGTAAAGGGACCCAAGGGCACATCAGAGGGGTTTTCCCCTTCATATATTCTTTCCTTTTTTGTCACCTCCATTTTAGTTTATTTGTTTTAAAATTGAAAATACAAGATGACTGTGGCAACTCAAACCTGAAAGAAATATATAGGTCTACAATCCTTTATCTGTAATCCTGAAATTTAAAAAGCTCTGAAAACTGTCAGTTCTTTCATAGGTTTGTGGAAATTTACTTGGAGGCAAAACTGCCTTGAACTTTAGAAATGATTTGTAGTCTCTCTTTACCCTGCTTAGTGCTGCAGAGATGTGATTATGCGAGACTTGATTACAGCAGTGTGGTGTCCCAGAGCCTGCAGGGGGTGGGGATGGGGTTACATGTATATCCACACATGTTACCTTTCTACATTCCAAAATACCTTGAATTTTGAAACATATCTGTTCCCAAGGGTTTGAAATATTTCTTTGCTTGAAACCACATAAAGAAAATATGAAGACTCTTCTTTCACACACCCCTTGAATGCACCCACCTGAAGAAACTGATGTTATCAGTATCAGGTCCCACCCTCAACTCCTCTCTCTTTATGGCACGCTTTCTCTCTCTCTCTCTCTCTCTCTCTCTCTCTCCCCATAGATATATATATATATATATATAGTAGTAAACACTGCTTCCCAAGATGTGAAAAACATATTGTTGGGTCTCCTATTTACCATTTATTTCATTCTGCCCTATATACAATATAATTGTTATATTAACCTTCATCTCTGCATAGGTGCCTGGAAGCTATAATCACTTCCACTGGTCAGAGCCCTTCTATGCACATGGTCTCTTTTGACCCTCGTGGTCACTCTGAGTGACAGGCAGAGAAGGTGTCAGAGGCCCAGAGATGAGCAGCTCCCACTTTTCAGGGGAGCATCAGGACAGGAACCCAGGATTTCTGATTACCAGCCTGGTGGTTTTATATATAAAACCATATATATCCTCACTCTCTCACACACACACACAATCATGAACACATACAGGGTTTTGTTTTTAAATACAAAAAGGGATCACGCTGTTCATATTACTTTTTCACTTGCCTTTTTCTCCTACTGTGACACTCCCTCTAGAATAATACATAAGAATCCAACTCATGCTTTTTCATAGCTGTATACTATTCTATCATATGGTGGTATCACACTGTAATCAACTATTCTGCTTTTTATTTTTATTTGATTTGATTTGATTTGATTTGATTTTTGAGATGGAGTCTTGCTCTGACACCAGGCTGGAGTACAGTGCACCATCTTGGCTCACTGCAAGCTCCGCCTCCTGGGTTCAAGCAATTCTCCTGCCTCAGCCTCCCAAATAGCTGGGACTACAGGCACATGCCACCACCCCCAGCTAATTTTTGTATTTTTAGTAGAGATTGGGTTTAACCATGTTGCCCAGGATGGTCTCGATCCCTTGACCTCGTGATCTGCCCACCTCAGCCTCCCAAAGTACTGGGATTACAGGCATGAGTCACTGTGCCCGGCCACCTATTCTGCTATTGATGAACATGTTTTCATAGTATTTTGCTTTTGAGGATCAAATATTAGTGATTATATTGTAAAAGGAATATATATCTACAGGGTTTAGTTCATTTTATATATATTGGCATGTTGGTTGGCAAAAACAAACAAACAAACAAAAAACACCCACAAAACACATTTCTCTCTGCTATACAAATAGAAACCCTGAGACAACGGGTGTTTATTTTAAAAAATGAAAAGAAGGAGTTAGCTGCAAGCCAGTTATTTATCCTGCAACAGGGAGGCTTTCTACGAACTAGAGGTTGCACACAGGTAGACTGCTAAGCCACTGAACTGCTCAGCCATGGTCATCAGGAGCTCTCAGGACAGTACCTTCAGAAAGCCCAGTATACTAACCCAGCCATGTCGTGTTTCCATAACTTAATGCCTGGAGGGAGGGTCCGACATCTGACTGGTCCCACAGGCAAAGAGGCGAAATGATTTGTAGTCTCTCTTTACCCTGCTTAGTACTGCAGAGATGTGATTATACGAGACTTGATTACAGCAGTGTGGTGTCCCAGAGCCTGCAGGGGGTGGGGATGGGGTTACATGTATATCCACACATGTTACCTTTCTACATTCCAAAATACCTTGAATTTTGAAACATATCTGTTCCCAAGGGTTTGAAATATTTCTTTGCTTGAAACCACATAAAGAAAATATGAAGACTCTTCTTTCACACACCCCTTGAATGCACCCACCTGAAGAAACTGATGTTATCAGTATCAGGTCCCACCCTCAACTCCTCTCTCTTTATGGCATGCTCTCTCTCTCTCTCTCTCTCTCCATACATATATATATATAAAATAGTAAACACTGCTTCCCAAGATGTGAAAAACATATTGTTGGGTCTCCTATTTACCATTTATTTCATTCTGCCCTATATATAATATAATTGTTATATTAACCTTCATCTCTCCATAGGTGCCTGGAAGCTATAATCACTTCCACTGGTCAGAGCCCTTCTATGCACATGGTCTCTTTTGACCCTTGTGGTCACTCTGAGTGATAGGCAGAGAAGGTGTCAGAGGCCCAGAGATGAGCAGCTCCCACTTTTCAGGGGAGCATCAGGACAGCAACCCAGGATTTCTGATTACCAACCTGGTGGTTTTATATATAAAACCATATATATCCTCACTCTCTCTCACACACACACACAATCATGAACACATACAGGGTTTTGTTTTTAAATACAAAAAGGGATCACGCTGTTCATATTACTTTTTCACTTGCTTTTTTCTCCTACTGTGACACTCCCTCCAGAATAATACATAAGAATCCAACTCATGCTTTTTCATAGCTGTATACTATTCTATCATATGGTGGTATCACACTGTAATCAACTATTCTGCTTTTTATTTTTATTTGATTTGATTTGATTTGATTTGATTTTTGAGATGGAGTCTTGCTCTGACACCAGGCTGGAGTACAGTGCACCATCTTGGCTCACTGCAAGCTCCGCCTCCTGGGTTCAAGCAATTCTCCTGCCTCAGCCTCCCAAATAGCTGGGACTACAGGCACATGCCACCACCCCCAGCTAATTTTTGTATTTTTAGTAGAGATTGGGTTTAACCATGTTGCCCAGGATGGTCTCGATCCCTTGACCTCGTGATCTGCCCACCTCAGCCTCCCAAAGTACTGAGATTACAGGCATGAGTCACTGTGCCCGGCCACCTATTCTGCTATTGATGAACATGTTTTCATAGTATTTTGCTTTTGAGGATCAAATATTAGTGATTATATTGTAAAAGGAATATATATCTACAGGGTTTAGTTCATTTTATATATATTGGTATGTTGGTTGGCAAAAACAAACAAACAAACAAAAAACACCCACAAAACACATTTCTCTCTGCTATACAAATAGAAACCCTGAGACAACGGGTGTTTATTTTAAAAAATGAAAAGAAGGAGTTAGCTGCAAGCCAGTTATTTATCCTGCAACAGGGAGGCTTTCTACGAACTAGAGGTTGCACACAGGTAGACTGCTAAGCCACTGAACTGCTCAGCCATGGTCATCAGGAGCTCTCAGGGCAGTACCTTCAGAGAGCCCAGTATACTAACCCAGCCATGTCGTGTTTCCATAACTTAATGCCTGGAGGGAGGGTCCGACATCTGACTGGTCCCACAGGCAAAGAGGCAGGTAACTTCAGGGGGTGCAGGATGGGGCCTGTTGGAGATGCACATGCTCAGTGACTCTAGGTTCAGTTGGCTTCTAACAGACAAGCCAAGTCATGGAATTTCAATAAATAATTTAACCTCAGCTCTAGTTTCAGCTTCAGTGTTCACTTTCAGCACTGGCTGCCATTGTTATTTGCAAGCTGGCTCCTCCTCTGCACGAGGTATGGAAATTTGGCTGAGATTCACCAACATTTTTAGAAGCCAGTAGGGCCAGATTACTATGAACAAGAGTAGAGTTTTGTTTTTGTTTTCGTTTTTCCTAGCCAGGAATTATGTGAAATCTGGATGAGCAATGATGCACTTTTTAAATGAAAAAGAAAAGCTGACTATCACTGACCCAATGCATCGATTATAAAGGTCTTCTGATTATTGAGGTATGAGGTCTTTATCTTGCAAAGGTTCTGAAGACCAGCCTTCTCAAATACTAAGAGGCATAAACCACCTAGAGGTCTTATTGAAAATGCAGGTTCTGATTCAGTAAATTTGGGGAGGGCCTGAGAATCTGCATTTCTAATGAGCTCCCAGAGGATGCTGATGTTACTGGTCTGTGGACCTACTTGGAGCAACAAGGCTGTAGACAACCCAGAATTTCCTCCTAACAAGAAAACTATTCCTTTAGGACCATTTCTGAGAGTTCCAGGGGAGAGATAAAAAGCTCTTAATGAGACTTGATAGAGAGATAAACTTATAAGGGGGCCGTAGAGCTGTAGGACATTGTGTTCTAACTGGAATGTCAATCCACTAATGAAGAAGACTGGATATGGCAGTGGTAGGTTCCATTATTGTATGTCATCCTTTCAGAGCATCTTTGATCCTCATAGAGAACTCATGAAGCAGGTGGGCAGCTGTTACTATTCCCAATTACAGAGATGGAGACAGCATTGAGGCCAATTCAAGCTATCTTTGTTTTTTAAATTATTTTCTGGGTGAAAAGATAGAGAGAAGACATGTCTTGCTCAAAGCTAGTCACATAATTGCAAGTGCTATAGAGTGAAAGTCCTTGATACCCATGCTTTACTTATGTTAAATTTGTGTCTAAGCCTTGTTTCTATTCCCGCTTTGGTATGTCTCTGGTCTTTGCATGCAGGCTACATTTTGAACAACTAGAGTAAGTGTCTCTGGCCTTGAACTATATCATAGGACTGAGAAGAGAAAAGTAAAATAGGATCTGTTTTACAACTTAGTAGAAAAACTCATGTTACAGAAAGGTTCATAAGAGCTAACTAGGAGGACATAGGGGAAAATTATGCTTCTCATTTTAGTTTTGTTCATATCTTTTAATTCTTCAGTAGGCCTCTTCTCTGTGTAGAAGAGTCAGCAGAATTGCATCTAAGGTTGACTTTATAAATAAAACATGTCATCACCAAATAATGCTTACATTCTTTCCTACTAATCCTAGTTGAGACCTCAGAATTTTCTATATTATATTTCCAGCAGCCTCCAAGTTGCAATGCTTCTTTGCCATTCCTGAGCCTCCATCAAAAAAACAATTTGAAGTGGTTGATCCTAAACATTAGGTAGGATCTGGAAGACTATCTGTTATTAATGCTTGAAGTTCATCACGTAACATCATGTGTTCTAAACATAGTCCAACAATAGCAGGCTTCCTTCCTTAGATAGGTCTTATACGTAAAGGAAAGGTTGGGACTTTGGCTCATCCTGGCTTAAGACAGTAGAAATAGTTTGGTGGAGGTTCGGGTGGAGATGAGATGACCATAGTAAAATTTTTTAAAAACCATGTACAACACCCTGTTTGGCACCTTCAAACTAAATAAGATACAAGTGACATGCTCTGTTGATTGTCAACGATTACATATACTTCTACTCTAGACCTATGGATGGAACAATTTCTGCTAGAACTGGAGATGCATTTTCACATATTCTATATACAAGATGGCTGATTTGAGGAATCCGCTCTGTGGATAGTAGTATTAGAATGTGGCACCCAAAATATAGTTCTTTTTGTGCTTGTGAATTTGAATGCCCCGAGAACATCATACTAAATTCTAGGACTTACAGAAAGGATCCAGTAGAGGAAAAGAACAATTTCTGCACCTCATTTATTTAGGAGTCCACCAATGGGGCAGTTTTATATTTTTATAATGGCAATTTTTGGTTTTTTGTCCTAGACATAAAGTAGAGAATTTACATGAGAGCTTTTCATAACCAGGGGTCACCTCTGACTCATGTGTGCCCAACGAACAAGTGAGCATAACGAGAATCAGAGAATTTAGATGTAGGCATTATCTAGGTGTCCCTTCATTTCACAGGTAAGGGTGCAGAATGCCAGACTGAGAGAGTGACTTGCTCAAGGGCACATTCATCTTGCAGAACAACTGGGACCAGTATGCAGGTCGTCTGACTTCCACCGGTCAGGCAGAAAAGCAATGTGGGCAATCTGTCTCTTGTAAATGCAAAGGAATGTGTGAAAGAAAATATGGTAGGGCTTGGAAACATTCTCTTTTCGAAAATAACCACTGACTCCTTCATCTCAGGTTGTGGCTTCCTGGGTGAGGGCCTGGACTATTGTGTGTGTGTGGTATAATTACTGGGTAGGTTTATATTTTTATGGGAGTACAATAAAGAGAACATTTCCTGCCTTCCTCTGCCATTTAAAAAAGATTTTCATTTCCCCTTTTGGCCTGGGGATTACAAAAGACAGACTCCTTTCCAATTACAGCTCGGCCTGAGCTTGAACATATAACTCAGCCAGTAGCAAGTTCAAATTGATTTTTTTCAAGGCTGAGAAAACGAAATTGGGTCTTCTTGACACAAAAACTGGCTTGGTTTTGTCTGTAACTGTGAGGCTGTTTTCAAAGCTCCCTTCTAAAGCAGAAAATATAATCATCCAGGACTAACTACAGTCTTCACTGTAAGTTCTATAGGAGCTCAAAAGAAATTAGTTGGGTGGGCCCACGTGACAGGGGCACTTGGCTGGGAGAAACATTTCCCTGTTGCATGGTGGCAGAGGACTTTCTCCAGACCTGTGACCTTTGTTTGCTGGTTGGGGGTGAGGAGAGGGAGGAAGGAGGAATTGGCCCAGAGGGCAGAGTGACCTTGAAGATGGCAGATGCACTGAGTGCTTTCTGCCAGGCACTGTGCCCCCACTTTACTTGTGTTATCTCCCCTAATCCTCCCAATCACCCTAGGCCGGAGAAGAAGCAACATAGTGAGAAGAGACAGCTACACAGCTTCCCTTCTATTTCCCCCAGGAGCTCAGGAGTTGCAGAGCTGCAGTAGGAGTGTGACTTGCTGTCTTTACCCTGAGTAAATCCTCCACAATTAAAACAAAACAAAACAAAACAAAACAAAAAAAACACACGCATTGATGTGAATCCATACCCTTCAAAAACCAAGCAGGATTTTTCTTCCTCTGTCTTCAGCTGCTTACTCTTTTAAGGGAATAAAATGAAAGATAAGCAAGGGTTAGCAGGAAAGTCTCTCTGAAGATGACTTTCCAAAAGATTCAGTTCTGTTTCTCCTATCTTCCATGATTCTGTCTAAATTACATAAGTTCATGATTTTGACAGATTTCAGTCATCTCCATTCAATAGCAAACTCCATCCCTACCGATGGTCTACGTGGCCTTGGAAAAGTCATCTGAAGTCTTTGGACCTCAGCTGCCCTAGTCTAAAGGAGTTGGATAAAGCAGGAGGGGGTGGAGGGCGGAGACATGGGGTGGGAACAGCCTTCCAAAAAGGGGGCTTCTTCAACTGCTTTTTACGGTAAGGTGCTGAGAATACTATGGAAAGATGCTACAGGGAAGTTGTGAGAAGGCAGAGCCCAGAAGCAGCTAGCAAAAGTGGTCACAGGTTGTTCTTCCTTTGTGGGCTGATTTTCCTTGCAATCTACAGTGCTGGCCCCTCCCCTGCAGACCCAGCAGCCTGTGTTTTCAGGATAGAATGCTAGTCCACAAGCTTTTTCATCCTCTCAGCAAACATTTATCCAGCCCTGTGCTGTGAGCCACGCATGGTGCTGGGAGAGAGGACTGTAGTGGCTTATGGAGTCTCTATTCAGCCATTGGAATTTTTAGGTGCAAATAAAAGATTTAGTGATTTTCACCTTCTCCTAGCCACATTTTAGGAACAGAGTGTCTTTTAAGACCATCTTTTCTAACGTATCCACTTTAAAAATAACAAGGTTAAGGCCCAGAGAGGGAAAATTACTTGCCCCAGATCACACAACTCTTTGTGTCAAAACTAGGTCTGGAACGCAGGACTCTTAATCTTCTGCTTTTTATTACATTGCCCCGTATTGCTTAAAGGGCTACCCAGGGAATTCAGTTCACCAGGGAACATCTTGCCTCTCCAAACATTCTTGCTAACAAAGATCTTACTACACAAGTTTAGAAGATGTCACTATTGCAAATTCATAGCACTCATATTAACGGCAAAGCTAAAACATTCCTACCGTCACCCACCTCCAACTAATTAAAAAAGGAAGTGTTGTTGTTTTTGAAGTCTTGCCCTTCCAACCAACCTTGAAGTAATTTTAAATAGAGAATTTTAAATGAAAATTAAGGCAGTTTTGTGATAAAGTGTGCCTGCCTTTTGGTCTGGGGCACTCGTTGTGTGAGCTAGTCTTTCAAAGCTGCAGAAGTAATAAGTTGGCAGGATCTCACATAGGAGATAATAGATAAAAACCTACATGTCTGGTTTCAGGACCTCCAGGAAGCTATTGTTGCCCTTCTTCCTTCTTTCCCAGTTCTTTAATCACTTTCTGGCAGACACCTGCGGCCCCACTATAGAAGCTTCATCTCCTTGCTTACATCTGGGTCATGATAAATAAAAGTACCCCAGGAGGAATAAGTGCTTAGCAGTTATTAACAATTCATACTTAAATGTGAATGCTTTCAGAGTTGGCATTGAGAGATACAAGTGGGGAGAGGCATGCTGGCCAAGGGCGGCTGAGGGGTTTAGAGACGCATGATGGTGGAAATAGCAGATCAGGAAGACACAGAGACCCCCAGAAGATGAGCGTTTGACTGCCTTGTGGCTTTGCCTGTGACTGGGCTGGGGTCCTCAGAATGGAGGAAAAAAGGGAACTAGAGAATTTCTGCATGGGTTTTCCTGACAGAGCATGAACAAGATCTGCTTGGAATTCCTTGCACACCCACTGATATGGTTTGAATGTGTGCCCCTGTCAAATCTCGTGTTGAAATGTGATTCACAATGTTGGAGGCAGGGCCTGGTGGGAGGTGTTTGGGTCATGTGGTTCGTTGCCTCCTGAATGACTTTGTGCCCTCCCCATAGTAATGAGTGAGTTCTCACTCTGATAGTTCACAAGAGAGCTGTGGTTTAAAGGATCCTGGTTCCTCCTTTCTCTCTCTCTCTCTCGCTCCTGATTTTGCCATAGAAAGTGCCTGCTCCCATTTTGCTTTCCACTGTGATCATAAGCTTCCTGATGCCCTAACCAGAAGCTGAGCAAATGCTGGCATGACACTTGTACAGCCTGCAGGACCATCAGCCAATTAAACCTCTTTTCAATATAAATTACCCAGTCTCAGGTATTTCTTTACAGCAATGCAAAAACAGCCTAATACACCTGCATTGTGCAATCCAGCCTCCAGGCATGTGCATATGCCATCACTTCTGCCTGGATGGCCTTATCTACCACTTTGCATGAATAAACTCTCTTACATTTGAGGCTCATACTGGGCATTGTTGCTGCCCCAAATCCTTCCCTGAACCCTTAGGTGGGCTCCTTCTGGTCCCCACTCCACCCATGCTCTACCACTACTGCACTTCAGTGGTGACCTGGCCATCATCTCTTTACTTTTTGCTGCCTCTGTTGTGTGACAGCTTCTCAAGAGAGGGACTATGTCTCATTCATCACCACATCACTACATCCCTAGTCTCTGGAACCAAGCAGGGCCTTGGTGAAGATGCATATCTGGCTGTGTGGATCCACCCTGCCCAAGTGGCCAAGTGCCTGCATATGGTTGAGAATGGAGATAAAGCCTGCTGGCACTCCACATAGCCAAGAAAGCCCAAAACAGGACCTTATGAGTACCCTGAATTTTTTTAAAAGGCACATTTTTCACCATGGCTGACTAGAGGAAGGTGGCTGAAGAGAGCAAATGTGATTGGGTACATATGGCCTGTGGTTGACCACATGAGAACTTGAGCCCAGTGGCTAGGGTTTCTATACCCAGTCACAGCACTCTGTCACCCTCAGGGAAGACCCACCTGGCAGAACTGAAGAGTTCTATGTGGAGACGCAACCATAAAAATATTAGTTGGCACGTGAAGTTCTTGGCGTTGTTTATAGCTGCATTGACTTGAGGTTCTCCAGATGTCTTGATCCAAAATGAGCTCTCCATTCCCTGAACAACTCAAAATGGTGCACTTCTTTCAGGGCCTGTGCAGGGATGGAAGGTGAAGAAGAACAGCACAGAAACGGAGTGGGAAGTAGGAGTGGGGCCAGGATGTGAAGGAGTTTCCGGTTTAGATAAGGAAAAAGGAAACAAAAAGAGGAGGGAGAAACAACGTCCAAGTGCTACAGTCGGTGCTTGGTCCAGCCCGTCACACATGTCCCGAGCCCAGAGACTGATTCTGCATGTCTACAGTGGATTCAGGGAGCTCATTTGTTTCTTTGTTTGTTTAACAAGCTCCTTTGGTGATTCTACTGGACATCTCCCACTGTGGGTACCACCAGATCAGAAGCTGTCAGTCCTGACTGAACATTAGAATCACCTCGAGAACTTTGAGGGAAAATAATTCTGATGTCTGAGCCCTACCCCCAGATTAATTAAATCAGAATATCTGACAGTGGGGTCTGGGCATTCCAGTTTTTAAAATGCTTAGTTGAGTGGAATTTTCAAGCTCTAAAAATATACTTTGTTGACATATTATAAACTAGTAATTTTGCAAAAGCTTTTTGCATAAGTTCTCAGACGTACATGACCCTAATTAATAAACCTCAGGACTCAGATTTCATTTTAGTGTCATAAGCTTTTAATTTGTTATATTTGAGTGTGGGATTCATGAGTGATTATTGAAACCAACAGAGAGCTAGGATGACAGATTTTGGGATGTCTCTAAAGTCTTTCCAGACCAGCTTATCCTATAAGAGGCTATATTCAAAACTCAACATTCAGACAACCAGAACAGAAGGGCAGATAAGTAATAATTGAGGAATCTCAGCTATCTCAGGATCCCACACACCAACCTTTGTAGGAGTAGGAGAGCTCAATGTCAAGATATCCTTGTTTGGTATGAGGATTATAGGAATTTCAGGGTTATTCCTTAAATGTAGGGGGAATGGATTCATGATCAAGAGCTGCCATTAATTTCCATAGTATCTTGGATAACAAATAAAAAAAATGTCAAGGGAGGAAAGCAAAACTTTGACAGTGGCCTCATTAAGTGGAAAACATATTTCCTCTATTAAGATAGGGATTCTCCAAGGAAGGCTTAAGTGAGGAGACCTCTTCTTCAAATTAAGCCAATGTGGAAAGGAGTTGTGTTTATTTGAGGCTGTAGATTTGTATCGCTCTTTGGTTTCCTGTGTTTTGGTACATTTCTGAGGTGGAAGAATTCCAGCTTTCAGCTTTCCTGATCCAAGCATTGAGAGCCATAATCAGGTCTAAAGAATAGGATGACAGTACCTTAAATAGCTGTGAAAATGTTTCCGGATGTTGACAGAACACAAAGGCTTCCAATAAACTTCAATAGAAAACTTCCAGGAATCGGTCCCAGACCTGATCCCTCAGCTTCAACCATCTATATTCCTTGGGTTCCAGCCCTTCTCATCTTTGACTCTTGAACGACTTGAAAAAGGTGTCTGGTTGGAGGGTGTTGCTTTTCACAGAAATGCAATGGTCTTGTAAAGAACATACATGCATGTATCTATCATTGTACCAACAGTTAACCAAACATGAGTCACTTTTCCCTCTCTCTCTTCATAGTAAATGCATGACTGACCTAGTTTAGGAACACTCTCCTCTGGTCAATGAACTGTAGCTGTAGTTCTTCCTGTATTTGCTTTCTTTGTTGAATTTATTGCTTCATACACAAAACCCTGAACACTAGGTACTATTGAAGTTTTGTGCCATCAAAGACAGGTCTATTGAGTCTTTACCAAGGCATAGCATTTCATAAACAGAGTGTTTAACAAGCTCTTCCTAAATGTTGTTCTTCTCTGGCCATATGACAATAATCATAAATGTATAAAGGAAATACTATATGTTTTATACATATTGTTATCCAATTACATAACAACTCTGCCACCAATTTGAAGATAAGGGGCCTGAGGCTAAGTGTGTAGGTGAGTTGCCTGCTGAGTAACAAACCAGCCCAAAACTTAGTGGTTTTAAACAATGACAACACTTATTTTGCTCACAAACCTGCAGTTTGGCCAAGACTTGGTGAGAATGGCTAATTTTACTTCAGTAGATGTCATTTGGGACAAGTCAATACCTGGGGGCTGCAATAATCAGAAATTACATTCATTCTCTTGTGTGGTTGTTGAGGCAACCTGTCATCTGAAAACTTAGCTGAGACTATTAGCTGGAACACTACAGAGAACCTCTTCATGTGCTCTGGGTTTCCTCACAACATGGTGGCTAGGTTCCAGGGGCAAGCATACCAAAAGATACAGAGAGAGAGACATAGGCAGAAGCTGTATCACCCTCTATTACCTAATCTCCGAAGTCACACATTGTGTAACTTCCGCCATATTCCATTCACGCAGGCAGCCACAAAGGCCTGCCCTATTTTAAGAAGAAGGGAAATGTGGACTCCACCTCTAGCTGGGGCTGTGGAAAGGTTATGAAGGGCATACAGGATTGGAAATAGTGCTGCAGACATTTTTTCTGCTGGTTGGTGTCAGGGGAGGAATTTGAACCCAGGTCTGCATGGGTCTATACAATGCCCCTAACACTGTACCACAGTATTCTGTGTAGTTGAGAACTGAAATCTGCCTCTACTGCAATGGAATTTAGCTGTTAAATATTACACCTGGGCTAGTGAGCAGAAACAGCCAAACTTGGAGGCAGAGAGTGTGGACTCTGGGCTTTCCCAAGGCACAGTGCAGGTTTATAGTATTAACATATGAGAGCCATTCTGCCTTCCCAAGATTGGTGGAATCACTTGGAAGATATATCAAGGCCATCAAACTTATATTTGAGTACTTACAGGTTTCTGAGAGTAGATAAATAAATCACTGAGTCACATTCATGCTAACAGAGCATAGCAACTAGATTACTGGAAGGGCAGATCATTTAGTTTTGAAAAATAGTAATAACAAGGCATATTGTCTGACTTATAAGAAAACCTCAAGTATCTAGTAACTGGTGAGATATTTAATTGAAATGAGGCAAATTCTAGAATAACATATGACATTGGAATGAGATAGTCTAGGAGGTGGAACCAACAAGGGAGACTTGAGCCAAGCAAGCCCTATAGACTTTCAACATTTTCCCTTGTTTTCTTTCCTTCTCTGACTCTCCTTTCTACTTTTGTTTAAAGCTTAGGGTAAGTAGCATGTTTATAGGCCTAGAAGCCAGAGTTATTGCTGACTTGGGAAGGACAATCATGTTTTCAAGAGTAGATAAGTTCTCCAAAGAGCACCAAGCATGGAGGGGAAGAGTGGTGAGCTGAGAGGGCAAATACCAGAAAGAGGAGGATGTCAGCAAGAAGAATGAGGAAGAAAAAGGGGGCCACAGGCAGGGCCAGTGCATAACATGCAGTGCCTACTGCCAAAAGAAAATGAGGGATCTAGGCTCCAAAATTATTAAGAATTTCAGGATAGCAAGAGTAGAGCATTAAACTAAGTGTGGGGCCCCATTATTCAACTGCACAGACTGCCTGCCTGTAAAGCCGGCCCCTGCCTCCTAAGAGGCACCAAGTGGCAAGGGAGGCTGCAGATGGCCAAGCTTTAAGAAGAAAGGATAATCAAAAGTTTTAGCTATAAGACAAATATCAGGTAGGTGAAGACACAAAGGAAAAAAAATTGACTAACCCAGAAAGAGATTAAAAGACAACAATTTCAGAAGTTGTTAAACAGAAGCAGAGCTGGCAAGAGGTTTAAAAGAAACCCATTCATTTATTCAAATAGTGGGACATGAAAGAATAGGAAAGAAGCCACGTGGGAGTAGAAAGAAGGGGCTGGGAGAAGGGGCAGTGGTGTTGAGTTGGAAAGGGCAGTTCTTTCTCAGAGAGTGTGTCTTGAAGTACGGGAGGATGAATATACACTCAGTGGTGGATGGACGTAAAGCTCAAGGCAGGCTGAAGGACAGACACTCCAACAGGCCACAAACACAGTGGCATTGTGCAACATACAAAGTTGTAGGTGGCCTTGGGCCCAAAGCCACCATCAAACCAGGCTAGTTATACATCAAAGGCACCACTGGACCCTGCTCACTTAGAGATGTAAACCAAGGAGCCTGCTAAGTCTGGAGCTTACTATGAGTTCTTTTGGAAGGGGACATGTACACAACTATATTCAATTGTTTACAAAACCATCTGGTGAGCTAAGGTGCAGATGACAGATACTGAATTAACAGGTTACCTGAATCAAGTAAAATGTTTTTGCCAGGCGTAATGGTTAACTTTATGCATCAACTTGGCTGGGCCATAGTGCCCGGATATTGACCAGACATTATTCTGGATGCTTCTGTGAAGGTGCTTTTTTTTTTTTTTTTTTTGATGACATTAATATTCAAATTGGTGGATTTTGAGTAAAGCAGATTGCCTTCTATAGTGTGGGTGGGCCTCATAGAGAAAAAGACTGGTCCCCTCCTCTGAAGAAGAGGGAATGCTGCCAGCAGACAGTCTTTGGATTCGAACTGCGGCTCTTCCCTGGGGTTTCAGCCTGCTGGCCTACCCTGCAGATTCTGAACACACCAAGCCTCCAGAACTGTGTGAGCCTGTTCCTTAAAATAAATCTCTCAATCTTCACACTCCAACTGGTATGTATTTGTATTTATATACATATACATATATGTAATGTTATTATAATGTATTCTATTAAAATAAGATGTGTATATGTTTCTCCATATATAGTAGATATAACAGGATATGTGTGTGTGTATATATATGTACATATGTGTGTGTGTGTGTATATATATATATAAATACACACACACACACACACATACATATTGTGCTGGTTCCGTCTCTGGCGAACTCTGACCAGCATACCTAGAATTCTTCATATCACAATGTACAGGGATCAGTCTACATAGAGCTGATTCAGCCCATATGTTAAACTTTAGATAAATGTTGAGGGTCTCTGTAGCCTCAAATGTATACCTGTTACCTGTTTCTTGAATGAAAAATGCCTGGGTAACCCCAGTGAATTAGGCCTTTTGTGGCTTCTGTGAAAGAGAATGTTGATTTCTTCAAGAGCAGACCTCTCTGTCCTCATGTGGACCACGTACCACCAAGTCCCATCCCTGCTAATTGAAGTCTTACCAGCCAAATTGTTGGAAGGATAGACCGTTTGGTGTTAAAAAAAAAAAATAGTCACAACTAGAAATGTTGTCTGACTTACACTAACTAATTAAAAATGGACAGCTGGAAATATTATTAAGAAGAAAGCTTCTTTGTCTAAGCAGTTTAGATGAGTTATTATGTTTAAAGAAAGTCCTCGTCGTGTGGCCTTTGCCACTTTGCCACTCTTTTCTGAAGGACAACAGCCAACGTGGTCTGCTCAAAGCTGGAAGTCAGGAGTTAGAGAGACCTGATTCTGCTGTGGGAACTGGCTGTGCTACCATGGGCAATTCATTCAACCTTTCTGGGCCTATTTCTCTACCAGTAAAAAGAAAGAGCTGGAGTACAGCATTCCTGAGGTCAGATACACCCCTACTGTTGTATAATTTTTATCTGTACACTTAACAAAATTATTTAATCACTTGAGTCCTCAGGGACAAGTTTCATGGGCGACAGCAACAAAAAGTGGGAATGTGACGTAAATGGTGACTTAATTATCTTTCTTGAGAAAACTGAGGTTTCCTTCCTAATACTTCATCCAGGACTTAACCTTGCCAGGTTTTTAAAGAAATCAAAGGTCATAAAAATCTTACATTTTGAAATAACAGACATTTAAGCATCTGAGGTAGTCTGGGTCCAATCAGGAGTGAGAAACTACATGGTAGGTTAAACAGGAGAAATTCAACATGAAGTATTACATAAGATAAAAGAGTAACCATGACATATAAGGAAACTCTCTATAGTACCCTAGGGCTGAGGGAGAGGAGCCAGGGAAGGACAAACTTAGAAGCTGTTCGCAACCTGGCACAGAAGTTCACTGGTTTGGTCAGGCCAGAGCTGGTGTGGAGTTGCTGAGCAAGCAATAGGCCACGCCCCAGAGTTCAGGCAGGGAACAAGCAATCAGCATCGGTACAGCGTGCAGCAGGATCCAGGTGTCAGTGGAGAAGAAGGCCTTCAGGACACATGGGGCTTGCAAAGGAAGGGACCAAGCTATGTGGACACCCTGGCCATAGGCCAGCTGGATATAGGCTTAATGGGGGCTTTGGTTTCTGTGTCAAGAGTGCTGGAAAGGTTATTACCAGGCTGAGGCTACGAGGTGCCAGGTGGGTTGCATGCTGAGCCTATAGCTGGGGTGGCTCCACTGCGTCCTGTCACAGCTACACCGTCCACCCCCAGCCCACACCACAGTCAGCAAGAAAACCTCTTCCTCCTGCAGTGCCCGTCTAGTTCTCCTTGGTGAGAAAGCCTAACTTTGTACTCACTTTAAAGGAGAAATGTTTAAAGAAATTCCCCATTCTCACAGAGCATATATTCAAGGGTGCATTGCAGCTGAAAGGCAGTAAGTTGATAACTGACACATCTATCAAGCTTCAATGTCATCTGGTCACTTTCTACAATTTCTTCTTGGATCCTCTCTGAACGATTCCTCCCACTTCCGGACTTGGGTACCCTCGAGTGACTTTTGGCCAATTATCAGCTTTCCCTTCATTATCTGTAGACCAAGAATTACATACCTGGTGTGTCCATGGAACGTCTTAAAGCAATGGTTCTCCAATGTTGTTCATAGACTTCTGGGGTCCCTAAAAGGCTTTCAGGGGTTTTAAGAGGTCACAACTATTTTTAGAGTTACATCAAGATGGTATGCTTCTCTCTCTGGAATTGGCATTTCGTGGGTAAATTCACTGGTGTTTCAGCACAAATCCAAGCAGTGGCATAAGTGGTACTAGCCAGTCATGCATATGCAGAAACAAAAACAAAAACAAAAACAAAAAACAGCGTCAATTATGAATGTCCTTGATGAAGCATTAAAAATTATATAATGTTATTAAATCTCAACTTTTGCATACATGTCTTCTAAACATTCCGGTTGATGAAATGGGAAATGCACATAAGCTCTTTGGCTGCATTCCAAAGTCTGATGGTTGTGAAAGGAAAAGCACTTGTATGATTGAGTTGCCAGCTGAACCAGCTGCCTCCCTCACAAAGCAGTTTTTACTTAAAAGGGCAACTGGCTGACACACCGTGCTTACTCAGACTTAGTATTTGTCAGTATTTGCTATAGCCTGGGAGGCAGAAGTTGCAATGAGCTGAGATTGCGGCACTGCACTCCAGCCTGGATGACAGAGCAAGACTCTGTTTCAAAAACAACAACAACAACAAAAGCCCCATATACCCCAACTAAATACCAAGAGATTAAATGTGGAAGCCAACTTCTATTAAGCCAGATGTTAAAGATTTCGTAAAAATATAAAACATTGCCACTTTTGCTAAATTTCTTTTATTTTTAGAAAATATTGTTATTTTATGTTTATGTTAATAGACACATTAATTATAGCATTTTTATAAATATTTAGATTCGGCTTTATCTTACAACACAGTAAATATCAATAACTATCATCCACATAAATAAAACCTTTCTGGGATCCTCAACAATCTTTAAAAGCATAAAAGAGTTCGAAGACTAAAATGTTTGAGAACCACAGTCTTAAACAAATCTCCATTTTCCACTTAAATTTACAAAATTGCAGGAAGTTATAGGTGCAATGGTTGAGGCCAAGAGGAGATAATTTACCTAAGGTCATTCACATGGTGAAGTAGAGGCAGAGATGGGTCTAGAACCACAGTCTCCGGCTAGTGTGCTACATAACTCAGGCTAGCCATGTATGTATGTATGTAGTACGTATGCATGTATTTTAGGATGCTTTTCAGAATGCCAGTGAGATAATTTTGAGATCCTCAAGCCACAAAAAGGGAGGGACATCACCCTCCCCTCAATGTGCATCCTTTTAAATAGGCACTGAATATGAAGTAAGTTTCAGGTGCCTGTGCTTGTTGCTGCTGAAGATAAACAAAATAAAACATCAACTATGTTTTGAGGGAGCTAAGCTCATAGTATGTGGAGAGAGATCATATGAAAGGCAATATATAATAGCATATAATACGAAGTATCAAGCATATAACATGAAGTACAATCATACAGCTTATATAATTACTTTATGCTACTAGTACTGGTATCATCGTATGGAATATTATATGTGGTATGATATTTTATAATAAGTTGTTATATGCACTGTAGAGAACAGGAAGTACTTTGGGATTATAGCTGGCAATTGTGTTCAAAGCAGAATCTTGACCTTGGGAAGTTTGCCAATAGCTGTTAATATATATATATAATCGTCTTTTGACGCTTCCCTTATTGCATTAGTTTCCAAGAAATTGCTATACACAGTATAGCTGAAAGCAGCAGAAATTGATTCTCTTACAGTTCTGGAGGCCAGAAGTTCAAAATCAAGGTGTGGGCAGGGCCAGCCTCTCTCCAGAGGCTCCGAGGAAGAATCCTTCCTTGTCTCTTCTAGCTTTTGGTGTCTGCCACCAATCCTTGGCATTCGTTGGCTTGTAGATACATCACTCCAATCACTGCCTTCATCTTCACATGACTTTGTCCTCTGCATGTCTGTGCCCAAAGTTCCCTCTTTTTGTAAGGACACCAGCCATGTTTAGAGCCCATTCTAATCCAATATGACCTCATCTTAAAGTTGATTCCACCTGCAAAGACCCTGTTTCCCAGTAAGGTCCCATACACACATTCCAGGGGGACATGAATTTGGGGGAACATGATTCCACCTAGGACACTGCTTTTGTGCCGGTCCCTGGCCCCCATTGCTCAAAATCTCTCTGGAACAAAGTCCACCTGGGTTTCCCCTCACACTTTTCAGGATGTGGGGTCCAGCTGAACCCCACCTGGTTCTTCTCTGTTGATGTTTCAGGTGGTTGTCACAGCTCATCACATATAACCCATGAGTTTAACAAACTATTTCTTAGGGCCACAAGGCTGTTGGGGTTTGAGGGGGAATAGAGGAAGCTGAAAGAGGGACACCCAGACAGTGGAAGTAAATGGTAGCATCCTCGCATATTTCTATTGGCCTTTGACAATTTTTGTTTACTAAACCTAGAATCGTAGTTTAATATAAGATTAATAAGACATAATGAAAATGTAGGGAGCCATGAAGGACACCATGCCCTAAGCTCCAGGCAGAGCTGATTGCACATGGACCAGAGGATGCCCATAAAATTCAACACCAGCCCTCGCAGCACCGGGGGAGGACCTGTCACCTGGCTGGACCCTCAGGCTGGCTCCAGGAATGGCAGCTCAGAGCACTGGATCTCTAGCCAGACCACCTTGGTTCATCCTGGCTTCACCACGATGATAACCTTAGGCCTCTGTTTCACATTTGTAAGAGCTGAAAATATCCCTCTTTACAGGCTTCTCATGAGAAATAAACAAGTTAATAATATAGGTAAATCCTTTAGAACAATGCCTGACAATATAGACATAAGTTATTGTTAATATTATTATTATATGAATTTTTTTATGTAGTTGATAAATCCACTATTTTGCTAGTTCCTCCTTCAAGTCCCTTACCCTCCCACCACCACCACCAGAGGAAAACAGGTAACAGTATATGGATCTGGCTTCTGTTTTTATTTTTGCTTTTTTTTCAATTCTCCTCTTGTTACTTCCACCATTCCTGGCCCTGGGGGAATTCTTCCTGTGTCGGGATGTCTTACAGGACCCAGAACCTGGTACCTGTCAAGTGCTTTTTGAGAAGTTCCTAGGGAACTTACATCATAAACTCGAGTTAGGACCAAGCTATTATTAAATTGGTAGCCACCTGTCTGAGCATGTTTTATTGGTAACTTTAGCTCCGTGGGCAGGTGTAGTGTCCACACTGTGCTCTCCCACCTTTCCCATTTTATATAACAGAGTCCGTGCTCTCTCAAGACTCAGGGGTGGGTCTGTTTCCAGCACTGGGGAAAAGTGAGAACTGTATAGGGAGTGGGGCTTTTGGTGTAGTTAAGAGGAAGGTAAAATAACTGTAATTTCATAGCAATTACATACAGCGAACTGTCAAAGGTTCCAGTTTTCCATTATAAACCTGAGCCCCTGCTGGGAGCAACTTGCAAGGTAGAAAAAAGTGCATAATGAGGTTCTAATGTATGAAAGAAGGCATCGCTGCCTCCCCACCTGAATGCCGCAGCAGCAAAACAAACCTCAAGGGGGAAAACCGTGCTGAGCTTTGGGAATGCATTTGTTTTCTCCCTTTCTTTTGAAAAAACAAAAACAAAAACAAAAACAAAACCTCAGGAAGCCCCCATTCCTGGATGTTGGTTGGATTGTTTACAGCTTTGCACGAGTCTTCATACCCAGGCCCACACATGCCCTCCCTGTCAGTGGAATCCCCTGCCAGGCCACCTGCAGGGGCCATGGTTTCCAGGGCAGCCAACATCAGAGTCTGGAGCAAATGGGTTATTTCTTCCTCTAAGTACTATGTTGGCAGCCAATAAACCACCCAATGGAAATGAATTCTACAGAGACCAATTCCCCAACCTTTTTTGTTTGTTCATAGGTTTGCTTGAAATTAATTCTTTATGAAATTCATGGATCTGCAGCCCACTCAGAAGTGCAGTAAAGATAGACTTGTTTTTCAGACCTAAAAAAGCCTATTATTTTGAGGAAGGGAAATGAAATGACAGAAGCGCAGAACACCCAATAATAATGCTGTTATTTTTACATGGGTTCCTGTCTTATCCCCAAGCCCACCCTACAGAAGGCCATAAGCTCCTTGGAGGAGTTCAGTTTTGAATCTCCTGGGCAATTTTCTCTAGTGCCTTGCACGTAACTGATAGTCAATATGTATTTGTTGAGTAAAAGTGTAATTTAACAAATGAATGGCTTATTGACAGTGAAGGCCAAGTACTAGCCAGAACTAAGTGGCGTATTGATTAAAACCTTGAGCTTCCTGATTAGCCTCCATATAGGGAGATGGGATCAAAGTCTGAGATATTTGTATTCATGACATCCCTGTGGTGTGAACCAAGGACCAGGGGCTGGGGGAGGGCAAACTACAGAGGACAATATTTTGGCTAGGTAGCTGAAGGAAAGCATTTCTAACTGTTAGAGCAATCCTCAGAATGAACTGCTTTGAGTTATATTAATACAAATGACTGGTCAGTGGAGATATTCAAGCAGAAACTAGATGATTACTTGGGGGTGTAGAAGTTGGCATTCCAACATCATTTGTATCAGACTAAGTGATGTTGCAGGTCTACTTTTACCACAAGATGCCAGGGTTCTATGATTTCATAAAGTTATGATTTTGCATTTCAGTTCAGCAAGTATTTATTGAGCCCTTACATGGTGCCAGGCATTGTCCTGCATGGACATTAAGAAGACAAAGATGAATAATATCAGGCTACTGCCCTTTGAAGTTGCTGGGACATGGTTTTAGTAAGGTCTCCTCAGACCTGCATTTGGGCGTTACAATCTTATGTTCCCTGTGCTAATTGCACCTGCCCACTCAGGACACTGGTTCTCTTCTTTCCAGGCTGGAATCGATGGGGAAAGCATTGGCAACTGTCCATTCTCTCAGCGCCTCTTCATGATCCTCTGGCTGAAAGGAGTCGTGTTCAATGTCACCACTGTGGATCTGAAAAGGTAAAGTACATTGCATAAACGAGGAGTATGTTTAGCTGCACGAACAGAGAACCTTCCATGAAGGAGGGTAAAAGCCTCCCTTGGCTCCCAGCAGCCCCTTGCTCACACTTCATTGTCCAAAACTGTGTCTCAGGGTCCAGTCTTAGCTACAAGAGAGTCTGCAAAGGCAAGTATTTCACTTGGTGCCACGCGCTTCACTGACCTGATTAGCAAGTTTCCATTAGCAAAGAAGAAGGAAGGAATGGGCACTGGCATTGCAGCTAAGTGTCCAGTGCACAGATGGGCACAGACATCTAAAAATACAGGATTAGTCATTTCAGTAGTACTAAGGCCATCATCTGTGGGACCCTAGCAAGACTTCAGGTGTGAGAGTCTGAGTCTTCAGAGAGTTGTGATCCAGACCCTTTCCCATGCTATGTTCCCAGCTGTAGAAGTCCTCAGTGTGACAGCTCTAGATTACAGGCTTGGGTGGAAAGTAGCTACTGTTCTGTTTTTAGAGTACCGTTTAATGACTTACAAACACCAGGAACCACACTCTTTTCACTCCTACAGAATGTATTCTGTTTTCTATCTTCCACCTGTTGTTTAAATGTGGAACAGCTCGAGGCTCCCCCATGAGTGTTCATCTTCTGCCTCTACCTTCATCCCTGGTGAGCTTGACATATTCTCCTTGTCATCTTTATATGAATTATTCTACACCCAGAGCCCTGCTCTCATCCAGATATTTTCACTTGGATGTTCTGTTATCATATATGTCTAACATTGTATACATCAATTTGTATCCTTTTCCTATGAGTTGAGCTCTTCCTGAACTCCTTTTTTCTTCTATTTTCTTTTTCTTTTTATATATTTATTTATTTATTGAGACAGAGTCTCACTCTGTCACCCAGGCTGGAGTGCAGTGGTGCGATCTCAGCTCACTGCAACCTCTGCCTCCTGGCTTTAAGCAATTCTCTGCCTCAGCCTCCCGAGTAGCTGGGATTACAGGCACGTGCCACCACGCCAGGCTAATTTTTGTATTTTTAGTAGAGACGGGGTTTCACCATGTTGGCCAGGCTGTTCTTGAACTCTTGACCTTGTGATTCACTCAACTCTGCCTCCCGAAGTGCCGGGATTACAAGCGTGGGCCACCGCGCCTGGCCTTTTTCTTCTATTTTCTAGGCACTAAACACTTCCTGCTCCTTTCTATTGCTGCTTTCATTGTTGATCAGTAGCCAAGTCTAGAGCATTCTCTTATTGCACTCTCTCTTCCTCCAAACTCTCTTTTTCATTCTCAAAGCCTACAACTGGTTCAAGTCTCACCACTGCCATCCTGATAGTCTCATTGTTCTTCAAACTGGTCTTCCAGGTTCACACGTTCTCTCTCTCTTTTTCTCTCTGTCTGGCCCATCCTTTATGTGATTCTAAGGTTATTCTTCCTAAAATAATGCTTTCATCAGGCCACTTTCATGCACAGGAAACCTTTGATGTTTCCCATTGTCCACGGACTTGAGGCATCCAAAGCCGATCTGTCTTTTCCTTCATTCTTCCCAACACTCTTTCCCAACACTTCTCACTGTGACCTATCTACTCTGTCAGGCTGGTCTGCCTTCTGCTGTTCTTCTTCATTTGATCCTCTATCCCTTGGCTGAGCTGCATCCTCTGTCTAAAACAGGCCCTCTCTTCCTTCTTGTCCCTGGCCTCAGGCTCAGCTTCAGCCCCACCCCCTCTGTGAGGCCATCTCATACCCATCCCCTCACACTCACAAGCACACCTATCAACCCAGCCTCCCTCCAGAATCACCCAGCACCTGCTGTCTATGTTGCCTTGTGTCGTTATTCAGTGTTTCATCAAGTTATGAGGTTTGCACCCCTAATGCTTTACAGCTGGTGAGAGCTTTCTCATTAAATAATAATAATAATAATAATAATGTATAATCCTTGAAGGAGGTCTTACTACTCTGTGTTATTTGAGAAATAACTGAGACAGATATATTTAAATGACATGCCCAAGATGCCAACTAGAAATTAGAGGGGCTAAAAACTCCATCTGCTTGGTTCAAAAACTATGCTCTCCATAATACATCAGTTATGAAGTTTGTTTCATCTTTCAAATGAGACCTTAAGTCCCTCAAGGACAGACCGGGATCGGGTTTTAAGTTTCTTTGTATCCTTCATAGCAACCAGCTTTTCAAAGGTCCTCAACTACTATCTGTCAAATAAATGAACTTGCATCCACTATGCAATTAGTGTCTGCGATAACTAAAGAGAGTAGCAGACTTCTGAAAGAGCAGCTTCCTTCAGTGGAGAATTGGAGGTGTTTGGATTGCCATGTGTGAGAGAGGACTTGTATGTCTGCTGGAGAAGAGAGTGGGAGAGGGAACTACCTCTGCCCGCGTGCTTCAGATGGTTTGGTTCCTCCTTCACACGAACACACCTGGTCCAGCCAACACCCCTTTGACGCAGGCCAGGCAAGTAGCACCACTCCATTTTTCCAGATAAGAAAACTTTCTTACTGTCCCCCCCACCCACCAACACACACAGTAATTTCTAAGAAAACTGATTTATTTTCCTGGTACCACCCTTTAGTGACTGAATAATCTTGAACTTTCAGAGCCTTGGTTTCCTCACCTGTACAATGGAGACAGTGTGTTTTTAATCAATAGGATTATGGTGAGGATTTATTGAGGCAGGCCATGTAAAACATTTGCTATCAGTCCTGTACCTGACTCATAGCAAGAACCCCATGTGTGTTGGCTATTCTTAGAATTATCACTGGGTTCCTGGAGCTGGCAATCCAGTAAGGAAAAGAAGACCGATACTCATTACACAGTTCATAAATCATACCTGGCAATATGTCATCCAATGCTAATGATATAGTCTCAACTATAAATGCTGAAGCAGGGTCAACAAAGACAGAGGGCAGCAACTCTAGCTAAGCATTGGTGGCCGCAGGCAGTACTTTCCAAGGACGTCTGACTCCAGTGGCCATGATTCTCTAGAGTCCCAGGAAGAAACCCACCGCCACCACCACAACACATTTCTGTATCTTTAAGCCACAGAGCGGTGACTGAGAGCACACATGTTGCTGCCTTGTGTCAGCTCTAAAAACCAGGAGCAAATAAAGAATGTCCTTTCATTGTCTAAAATGAGGGACATGCACAAAGTAAACAAAGGGACTAAGTAAATTAGATTTTAAAAATACTTTCCGTCTCAATTGTCTGAGTTCCAAGTGCCTCAGAATGCAGCTGGAGAGCGTGTGTGTTTGGGGAGGGACATGGGAGTAGCACAGTAATTGAAATTCTTCTCTTCCCCTCCCAAACTGATTACGCCAGGAATTTGTTTCATTACAGACTCCTCTACCCCCACTGTTTACTTTTTTACAGTTTCTGCGTTTAATGTTTTCCACTCCCGACTCCCACAAGAAATGTGGCATTCTCAGAGAGAGCATTTGGGGTGAATCCGATGTTCCAGCTCTGTCTTGGAAGTCGCCACCATTTTCTCTCCTCTTCCCTACATTATTTTAGTATAAGCCTCCCCTTTCCCATTTTCCCCAATCTGCCAGCCCTTCTTCCCCCTCACTTTGCTCCATTCTTGCTCTTGCATTCTGACCAGCTGGCACAGACACAGAAGCACACTCCTGGATATTAACAGGACCTAGCCGTGTCAAACACAAGGCCACTTTCCTTTCCACTGCACTTGGCCTTCCTGCAGGTAGTCAGTGTGCTCCCCAGTGCACACCAGAAACACCACTTAGCACTGCTGTGGGCTAAGTGCAGAAAGTTCAATTAATTGCTCAGTTAATTAATTGTTCATTCATTTGATTGGGGCTGTGTTCCAGAATTTCACCCACTTCTCTATCATCTAGGACTTTCTTTCAGGATAATTTAGGACTTTTGGGTCTCCTCTTTCCCAGCGGAGAGAAATGCGCTGTTGCTTTGGTTATCTTGGATTTCTTTAAGTGTCTGACCCAGAAACCAACAGGCACACCAAAGAGCTGTCTGTCTTCTTAGGGACCAAATTTGCTGCCTATTACATATATATGTATATGTTACCTAAAAGATCCTACCGGGCCCAGCAAAGTTTGCTATAAAAAGAAATAACTTTCACAAACCAAGTGTTCTATTTGAATACAATCACAAAGCAGAAGTTGCATTTACTTAGAAAATAAATTGTTTTTAACTTAAGATAGCATTTAAGTAACCCCATAATTTTTAAAAAATAGGCACAATTTCTGACTCCTAGATTTTTGATTTATGTATGTTGAACAGAATTTTTAAATATTTAAAGAAAAATAACTTCTTTCTAGTAAACCTAGAACCATCATAAGTCATATTTTGAGAACAGTAGATGCTTGAATTAAGGTAGATTATGGTGGAGCACGAGTACTGTAGCAGTGGAGTTGCCTGCTGGTCCTCCCCACATTCAACTGAAAGCTGAAAGCCTTCATAACTGGATTGAAGTTTTTACCAATGTCAGACCAACATTTGATTTCTAATTTTGCGCTACAATCACTCATTTTTAAATTTAAAATATATGAGTTTTTGTTGTTGTTGTTTTGAGACCGAGTCTCACCCTGTCCCCCAGGCTGGAGTACAGTGGTGACATCAATGGCTCACAACTGCCTTGAACTCCTGGGCTCAAGCAATCTTCCTGCTTCAGTCTCTCAAGCAGCCGAGACTGCAAGCACATGCCTCCATGCCCAGCTAATTTTTGTGTTTTTTTTGTTTGTTTGTTTGTAAAGATGAGGTCTCGCTATGTTGCCCAGGCTGGTCTCAAACTCCTGGGCTCAAGCGATCCTCTCGCCTCAGCCTCCCAAAGTGGTGGGATCACAGGCATGAGCCACTGTAGCTGTCTCAAAAATGCATGCTTTATTCATGTAGCCATTAAAAATATGTATCTACTGAGGGCCTCCTATATGCCAGGCATGGTTCTGGGTCTTTTCCCTCATGGAGCTTGAATCGTAAGGCTTTCTCTCAGGTATCTTTTTACTCACCAATACTCCCCAATAGGAGGTTCTTGGTTCAGAATCCTTGGTACTAGCCTACCTGGTGTTTGTGGAGGAATAATCTTAGCAATAAGAAGACTTTTGAAAACGTCTTCATTTAATAGTTTTGTTTTCAATCTAATAGTTTGTTTATTTTCCTGGCTACCCAAAGGCCATATCTGGGGCTGTTTATAGGTCAAAAAAAGTATTTTGTTGAGTGTGACAAAAGGCTGACCAATGTTAGACATTAGTTATTAGATATTAAAATATAAGTTACACACAGTAGAAGCATCTAACTTGAACAAATGGCCCAAACTCCCAATTTTTTTGTATCTGGAGATATTTGTTAGGAGAAAAGTATGAGCTAATTCATTAATTTTTGAAGTATGGAATCATGTATAGCACATTTTTGTTAGGCAGATTAGTAAAAGAGTTTTTAAAAGCAAAACCCCACGTCTCCCCTGGGTAATTAAAGCTTGGATCTGACTTAGTCACCTGGATTCTCTCCACTTTTTCAAATAGCACTCAACTCCTTCATCTTGACTTGCTGCTCTCTTGCTGACTGCACTGGACACACTTCCTGGGCCACACCACATTCTTTCAGAACTTTCTCCAACCTCCCCTGCCCTACACTGCACACCATAAATCTGTTTCCCCTGACAGGCATGTTGGATAGTACAGGGCGTCTAAGTTACAATCAATCTTAGGTTTCCCAGAACAGGAAGCACCCTGCTGTAAGCCAACACCTGAATCTTGCTCTGTCTACAGAAAGCCAGCCGACCTGCACAACCTGGCCCCTGGCACGCACCCGCCCTTCCTGACCTTCAACGGGGACGTGAAGACAGACGTCAATAAGATCGAGGAGTTCCTGGAGGAGACCTTGACCCCTGAAAAGTAAGGATCTGTTTCTTTCTGGAGCTGTTGAATGGGAAGAGTTCATGCTGGATCTATAAAGGCCTGGTGTTAACTTTGAGCAGATGCGTTTCCAAAGGAACCTCACCAGTCCAGAGAACAGGACTCTGTCTTCAAAGAGAGAGCCTAGGACCTCCAAAGGGCTGCCAACCTCAAAACCACTCCATGAAATCCACTCAAGAGTAGATATGGCCTATGAACAAGAGCCAGTCACTCCCAACTACACAGAGTGATTTTAGGAGCCCTAGGATACCACGCCTCCCTCGTCCCAGTATGTCCCCTTCTCTCCAGCTCACTTTGCTTGGAAGACCTCAAAGTGAGGGCAAAGTTTCCTTCATTTCAGCACGAGAGCTGAAAGGCTGACAGAATGAAAATAAGTCAGGAAAGGGTAACCCAGTGACTTAAAACAACATCCAGGGTCTTAAATCTGACCAAATCTGGTCTGACTCCACAATTAAACAGATGAAAAAACTAACTAAAAGCAGCTCCTCTTCTGCAAACAGGTTCGGGGAGAGTATAGACCAGAGAGCTATAAGTTCTTGTTGGGTGACATGTTGCTACTGATGGAAAAGAGCGTAAAAAGGAGACAGATGGCTGCTAAAATGTACTCAAGCTAGACTTGTTCATTACAGAATACTGTTATCAAGGATTAAAACAATCACAATTTTTGAAAAAACTAGAAAAATAATATTACATGTAGAGTGAGGCAAGAACTTTATCCTGTAGGGTATTATCCTGCAGTGAGTCCTGTGGGGTATCCTGAGAGGGATTAAGCACAGGAGGAGGGGAGTCCGTTTTAAGACCTACTTTAGAGGTTGAGGGAAGTTGGCATCCTAGAGGACCATGAAGCTGGAGATAAAGGAATTAATTCCGGGGACTGTCAAGGCAGGACAGAATGAAGGGCTGAGCCAAGACAGGGCAGGAAAATCGAAGGAGAGGAGTAGGAAAGGTTCAGGACATACTAAGTAAGTAAAGTAAGTGGGATTTGACTATTAAAAACCACTATTCTGCATTTATTTTAAAGTTTCATTTATTCATCAACACTTTTATAGCCTTCATTTTGTGTCAGGCACCAATCACAGCACTTAGCTAATATGATTCATTTCATCCTTCTAGCATCTTAGGTACTATCATTAACCTCATTTCACAGTCAGGACAGGGTGAAAGTAAGTCACTTACCCAAGGTCGCACATCTAGTGAATTGCTGTTAAAAAATTAAAACTCCCAGTCATGCTCCAATTAAGCCTTAAACAGTCATACATTCTTCCTTAAAAATATTCTTTGTCATCCATATTCAGACAGTTTATTTGCACACTGAGAGTGGAAAGCCACCTCAAGCCCATTGGAAGCAGCTGAGTATACACTTTAAATAAGTGCATTAATTAAATCAATAGGGCAGCCCCACGTAGACACACACACATCTCTGAACAGGACACCAGCCAGCCACTTGACTGGAAGTGCCCTGGGGGAGCCCAGACTCCATCCCTGTCCCCGGGACTCAACCTCATGGCTAGCACTGGTTTGAAATCCCACATGAAAAAATATGCTCTTTTCAATAACTAGAGTTTAGACTTTGCCTGGGAGACTCATAGAGGCAAGTTCATGACGCAGTTAACATTTTCCCTTTTAGAAGTAACACTGGCACTCAGGAGTGGGGGCTTCCATCATGATCATTAGGAAGTGGAAAGTGGAAGCAGTGAGGAGCAGAGGGCCCCATTTGGTCTTTTGCCAAGCAGTGGATGGAGGGGTGAGGGGCTCGGGTACAACCCTAGTCTGCTAGTGATGTGCTGTGACCTCTTGAGCCAGTCCCTTCACCTCTTGAACCAGTCCCTTCTCTGCTCTCGGCCTCAGTTCCCTTCTCCGTGACAGGATGCCTCCCAGAGCCCTTCTTGCTCTCTGATTCTTCACATGCCCTTTAGCCAGGTTCCCTCACCACCACCACACCACCCCCAGTACAACTGTGCCTTTCCTGGGCTGCTTCTCTAACTCAGGGGTCTCCAGTCTGCAACCACAGTGAGACCACAAGGTGGGCAGAGATCACTGGAGTCATATGCCCCATGTGTCCTTGAACATTATTCCAGAGGGGAGTCATCATCTGACTTCATCATCATTTCATCAGATTCTAAGTTTCCGTGATCCAAATAGAACTGGGCAGGGCTGGATGCAGACCCTCCCTCCAGTCTCTCCTCTCCACCTACCTTCCCTGTCCTGAGCTCTGCTCCCACTGGTCCAGATCCTTCTCTGCACTGCAGTTGTGTATAGGAGGTTTTATGAGGTGCATTCCTGCCATGTTAGTGACCTAACAATCCAGTACACTCAGGTAGCCGAACCCTCGAAGCTGTTAAAATGCATATCTCCAGAAGGCTACCAAGGTGGGAGTGCTAAGGGTGAGGCCATCAGGTATTCCAGAGCGCTCCAGGAGTATACCTTAGCTGCCTCTGCACCCATCAGACTGAGGCAGGTGCCATAATCACCTCCCAATAAATGTTACCAAGCCAGTGCCTCAGCCCCATAGAGACCTGCTGGTCTGCCCACAACAAACCACCAGCCTCATCAGCTTCCCAAGCGACCCAGGCTGGGAGGTGGAGTGGCTGGGAGGTTGTGCGGCTTCTGGAGCAGGGCAGCCTGGCCTTCTGGTTCTCTAGGGGGCAGCAAAACCCTCATAACCATTCACCAAGCGCTGGTCGGCCATGTGTTTCTCATCATACCACTATTTGTAAAAGCTGCCAAAAGCCAACACATTATGGGAGCCTTTTTCCCCTTAGCTTTATTTTTTAAAGGAGAAAACCACATACAAACACTCCAACCATTTTTTTTCAAATCACATTTGATCCCAGGGAGCATTTGGTGTCAAAATGAGGAATCCAGGAAGTCTCAAGTTGTTTCTAAATGAGACTAACATCCATCCCTCTCCTTAGACTGACCCAGTGAACACTCGACAAGGAAGTGTTGTGATTAATGCTGGGATTACTGTTGAGACATTCTGGCCCCTGCCTTCCATTTCCATGGAGTGGCCGAAGTTTCTAGGATTCAGCACTGAGAGTCAGTAGCCCTGCCTCTGGCCACCTCTCTACCAGTGTTTGTCATATGACCTTGGGCAAGCCTCTCTCCCTCTCAGACCCTCCTTGCCTTCTCATGTCTAAAATGAGGGGGTGAAACTACATAGTCTCCAAAATGCCTTTTGTTGCATGTTCCACGATTCCATGAGTTTCTCAAAGGACTCTTCCAGAGCTGGTTACTGTCTCAAATAATCCTACTACATAGATGCTGTAATAAAAATTCAGGAGGGTAAACTGATATAGTCTAGTTACACAGTATGTCATTTAGTCACTCATCTAGCAAGAACGATTTAAGTATCAACAGGGTTCAGAACACTAACAGAATTGGAAGATAACTTGAATTCATTATTTTAAAAAATGTATAGCGATAACTCACCACAGTGAAAAACAAGAATGTTCTGACCTTCTGGGAGGTAGAGAAACAGCCTCCAGACCTCCCACAGGATGGCATGGTAGCTGGGGACAGGAGATTTAGGGTCAGAGTGACTCAGGTTCAAATCCATACCACTAGGGTTGTGCTAGGCTGCAGTAACAAATCAGCCATAAAATTCCAATGGCTTAACGGACCACAGGTTTATTTCTCACTTGAGCAAATTCTGAGAGGGTAGTGTGGCCCTGTTCCATCCTGTAGCTTTTGGAATACATACCCTCCAAGGTTCCTTCAGCAGGGAAAGAGAGAAGAAAGATCTCCCAAAGGGTTTTGCAGGGCCAGGGCTGAAAAAAAAAAATGTCATGGTGACGTTACTTTCCCTCCTATCACATTGGTCAGAATCCACACACGATGCCAACTTAGGTGCTTAGGTGAGAGAGCAGCTGGGAAATAGAATTACATGGCTATTTAATGAATATGTATTATTCATTCATCAGGCAAATGACCTGAAATCTCTAGAATCTTTAATTCTCACATCTATAAAACAAGAACCATACTGTTGATCTTATAGGGCTATTGTAGAAAATACTACTGCTGAGCATAGTGCCTGATATGAAGTAAGAGGTCATTAAATGGTAGCTCAAAGAGTTAGAAAGGTGGTCAGTGCCTGTTTTGGGTCTGTCTCCCAGGTGCAATTGTACAGACAATTGGTGACCTTAGGTCTTAAAACCCCAGATCCTAAGGGATATCTTTTAATGAATAAGCCAGGCCTCTTTCACCTCCAGGGATACTTTGCTTACACAGCAGACATGAGTAAAGCACACAGTCAAGGATTAGAAAAATCAGACGCATTAACCTCTTTCTCGCGTGAGGGGTTGGTGAACTAAGGAAGTGGGAACAATGGAGAAAGGAGAGAGAGAGGACGTCCTTCCACTTTTCAGCTCGTTAGAAAAAGGAGGGAAAACACTCAAGCTGCCATCAGCAAGGGCATTCCATCAGGATCGTCTTTCTTTTTCTCCAGGGTATCTATCCCCAACACCAGTCTCAGGGCCTGGTCCTCAGTAGGTGTTTCATGCACATTGGTTTAATTGCATGGCGGGTATCCTTTTGTTTAGTGTCTTGGTTGGCTGCGACTAGTCAGTGAGAAATCAGTTGAAACTCTAAACCAGTTAGGGCACTTACCATCTGCAATGGTTTTCTCTTCCTTTTTGCTACTATTTTCTACTTTTGATTTTTTTTTTTTTTTTTGGTGAGAAGCCAACTGTTTTACTTCCCAGAATGAAAGTTAAGTGAACGCATCTGAAATAAGATATCTTAAAAACAGGTTTTAGAGAAATTTTCATCAGTTAGATCAGGAGGCAGCAGCTTTATCTGTAAAAGGTCAGATAGTCCTGTGTTTTTGGCTTTGTGTGCTCTTCAGTGTCTGTCACAATTCCACGGTGACACTGGGCAAGAAGCCATAAACTAGTATGGAAATGAATGGGCATGGCTGTTTCCATAATCTTTTACTTATGAACACTGAAATTTGAATTTCATATTATTGTCACATATCACAAAACAGTATCCTCCTTTTGATTTGTTTCAAGCATTTAAAAATGTAAAAACCATTGTTAGCTTGAGAACCACAGACAAATAGGGATCATGGGTCACAGTTTGCTGACTCCTGAGTTAGAAAACTTTATCATCTCTTTGATTATCATCAGATCACATCAAATGTTATTTCAAAGCTGTTTCTGTGAATGAAACACTCTTCCCTAGCCTTTTAGAGAAACAAAATGTTCTTTGTAGCCCACTTCTTTGCATATTTAAAACATGCCATAAATATGGAGGTAAAATGAATGCACTTATCCTATACAGTATCCTCCCTCAGTGTAGTTACTGAAATTTGTGAGATTAACATCTTAGAGACACGTTTCCCACAAGAACAAAGCTCAGATGGAACACTGCACTATACAGAAAAGTCCCAATGAGTTCTAGTGCTTGGGAAACAGGATGACACCACCATAGCACCCTGAATACACAATCCTCTGTCATCAGCTTGGATTTGGTACCACATATCCCTGTTTGACCCACCCTGATTGTGAAGAAATGATCAGATGACTGAAAGTTTGACCAATTGATGAGATACAGCAAAACAAAGCCAGAAACCCAAACCAAGCTACCCACTGAGGTGTATTTTCTAGGCCTTTCTGTCCTTACATTATCAAGGAGAAACAAAGAACACTTGGCATTTGTTAATGGTAATTTAAGTTTATCGATTCTAATAGCATGCTGAATTCTATGTGAGATAGCCGAAATAGGAAGAGATGCCACTAAATTCCCACGTCTTGGTAGATTATCTAGTACCTTGCAGGAAGCCCTGCTGTGTGCCCCCAGCCACAGCAGATGAATGTGATGATTCTCAGTTTACCCAGGAAGACATATGTGGAGCATCGGTGCAGAGCGCCCCCTCCTGGTGGATGGAGACAGCTCCTCCAGGGTGCGTAGCTCAGCCTTTAGGGCTCTGGGGCTTTGAGAATCAACAGCGGAGTTTATGGGAAGCCACACAACGTGGAATTTAAAACCTAGTCTTCCACAGTGAAACTGCCTGGATTGGGATCCTGGCTCTGCCATGCAGCCATGTGACCTCAGGCAAATTGCTTAACCTCTCTATGCCACCGTTTCCTTATGTGGGAAGTTAGGCTAATAATAGTACCAATAGAGTTGTTCTGAGGAGGGAATGGTGAATTTGTGTAAAGGGATTAGAATAGTGCATGCCGCACAGTAGGTGCTCAATGCAAATTACCTTTCACTGTTTCCAGAGAAGCAGTGGAGGGGGAAGGACACTGCTGCAGGGCCAGGAAACCAGGTTCTCATTGTCCCTCCACCGTTTATTAGCCATCAACATTTATCTTCTCAGGTATCCAGCTCCCTTCCGTGTAAAAGGAGGACAATAATGCCTTCCTTATCTGCCTCACAGCAGAGAGTGGACTCTTCCAATGGCAGTATCTCTGAAATTACACAGCCACATAACATGGCCCCAAAAGGAGTCCTAGCTCATGGGCCAGTTGAGGAACAGAAAAGCATTCAAGAACAACAAATATTTTTAAAAATCTTGTCTGGTTCAAACTATCAAAAACATCAAAACAGACAGAAAGGATTTTGCTTTTTAAGCATAAAGCAATCCAACAGCCCGCAGTCAAAAACTATTCACTCAGAGATCACAAAGGTGCACATTAATTGAAAATAATGATAACCTGGCAACAGTCCCCCATCTCTTCCCACCCCTACCTGGCCATACCCATAAAATGCTTGTGAAATAATACTTACTTGAGTTCATTTTCTCACTTTGATGGGGCTAATGAGTCCAAGCCCTGGGTTCCCACATGAGCAAGTTTACCTCCTTCAGTCTCAAGGCCAATCGTCCTAACTCCGGCCTGCCTCTTGTATTATTCTGGCTTCAAAATGAAAGGCTCTGTGGGAGAGGGGAGGGGGAGCTGGATCATTGCAAATCTATCTCCAAATAAAATGAAATAAAATAAAACAATTGAAAACACATGTCCTTTTTTGGAGCTTGGTAGTTTCTGCATCTTATTACTGCACACAAATAATAAGCGTGTGAAGGACATGTCAGAAGAGGACTGTGGGTATTCTTCCTTTGGAGAAGTGGTTTAGTGCTAACATACCTGGCATCTCCTTGCTCCCAGAATCAGCTCTGTGTAGCTAGGATTATAATCACAGTACTAGCAATAGATGGCTATTTTAGTGGGTAGGGGAAGTGTTGAGAACCCTACCTGATAGAGAGGCAAGCTCAGCAGGAACTTTGGTTGGGCGCTCTCACTGGCACATCACTGTTGGTGGTCCCAATAAAAGGACACATCCTAAGCCCCCTGAGTGGTATTCTGGTTCTTTACCTAGCAGACTGTGTCACCCTAGGCAGATCTCAGCACCTCTCTGGGCTCTGGTTTCTTCCATGGATGACCTAGGGCTGAGAATGCCCACCCTCCCTATAGGATGAGGATAAAGACCCCCAAAACATTTTGTAGATGTAGCTGGAAAGGGAAGTATTGCTCATCGTGATAGGGATAGGCTCACCCTTAAAGGAGCTCCAAGTCTACTGATTCACAGAACACTGCGTCCTCCATTTCAGGTACCCCAAACTGGCTGCAAAACACCGGGAATCCAACACAGCGGGCATTGACATCTTTTCCAAGTTCTCTGCCTACATCAAAAACACTAAGCAGCAGAACAATGCCGGTGAGTGACTCCCTTCCACCAAGAACCCCTGGCAGTGTCTGCTTGCTGCCCAAGGCATCTTCAATTTGCCCATGGGTATGTCAACTACTTGGGCCAGAGAAGCATCTGGAACCAATACTGCTTATTATTTGCCCCCACTTCCCCCACCACCACCATCTAGTCCCCCTTGACACAGGGGTGGCGGTGGTGGATCCTGCTGCCTGGCTGGTGCAGGAGGAAAGGCCAGGGGCTTTACTGCCAAGCTGGAGAGAGGAACGCAGTTTGTGCTCTGAGCCTGCCTTATTGTACAGCATAGTGCACTGCACAGGACAGTCCTAACTGCCCATTGTCCCAAGTTCACAACCCTGCCTGTGATCACATTAGAAAAACATATTCCCTCTTCCTTCTGGTCCCTGCAAGATTTCTCCAGGGATTTTTCCAGAGGCCAAGGGAGAGGCAGCACAGTCACTACTGTGGCAAATGCGGAAGGCAGACCTGAGTTGTGTTCTCCCCTTCTGCAGGACAGTGGGCCCTGGAAAGCCACTCCTCAAAGCCTCTCCCAGCCTACATTGGGCCCTTCATTTCTAGCATTGGCTGCAGAATTCAGAACTTGGTTCTCTTGCGGGGCCTTCTGAAAGGGAGCTGAGTCCCCTCCAATTAAGCTCACAGCACTTTCAGTCCTTCATTTGTCATTGTCCTTTAAGAATTACCTAAAGCCACTTGAATGGAACCGTCCAATTAAGCAAGCATAACACTTGAAGAACAGTGTTAGGGCCATGAGGAACAGGCTGGCCACTGCAGTGCCAACCTGGGGGGTTTGGATTTTTATCCGATGGGCAATGGCAGCCATTCCCTTGCCCTCAGAATGGGATGACAAGACAGCCTCACAGACTGGATGACTGGAGTCCAGCACAAAGCCAAGCAGTGTAAGTGCTCCATGAATCCTTGTGAATGAATGAGTGACTGATGCACAATGGACCAAAACAAGGGAATAGATGCTAGATGCCCCAGAAGCTCCAAGGAGAATAGCATCTCTTTGGATCAAGGCGACCAGCATATGCAGCCATGCATGGTCAAAGAGATGAAATGTTGGCAGGAACAGAGTTGGTGTAGTGGGAAGTAAATAATTTAGGAAGTTACTGAGGACCTGGATTGTGACAAGTGCAAAACTCGATTCTGGAGGTCCAAAGAAGAAACAAACACTTCCTCAGTCTTCAGTGCCTGGCAGGTGCAGAAGGAAAGGCTTCAAGTCAGTTTGATCCAAGAGATCTGGAGAGCCAATTAACCGCAGGTAAAAGAACAAAATAATTTCTGTCGAAGGTATTCAGAACCGGAAGCATTTACCATGCGGGTAAATGCATGAGACTCCTTTTCTGGGAGTTTCAACTGGGTCGTAAAGATTAAGAAAGAAGCAGTCGGCTGAGATCATTGAGTGGAAGATGTGGGAAAGTTGAGAAAAGGTCAGGGACAGAGACTGGAAAAAGTGACTGAAGCCTGCAGTGCCAGCCTGGAGGGCTTGGTTCTTCGTCTTGTGGGCAATGGCACCCATTAGAGGTGTGTGTAGAGAAACTAGAAAGAGAGTGGCTTCTGGGAAATAAGAAGAAGGCTGTGTAAAATACTTTCAATCTACTTGGTACTCTTGCTTCATTGCTGCTTGGACCCTGTAGTGTGCTGAACCCCCCCAGAATTCACATCCAGCCTGGACAACATAGCAAGACCCTGTCTTAAAAAAAACAAACTTGTTTTCAATTAGCTGGGCAAGGTGATGTATGACTATAGTCCCAGCTACTCAGGAAACCAAGACAAGAGGATTGCTTGAACCCAGGACGTCGAGGCTGCAGTGAGCTATGATCATGCCACTGCATTCCAACCTGGGTGAAAGAGCAATGTCCTGTCTCTAAAAAAAAATTTTTTTTAATGTATGTCCACCTGGGATCTCAGAATGTAACCTCACTTGGAAATAGGGTCTTTGCAACTATAATTAGTTAAGGATTTGGCGATGAGATCATCTTGGATTTAGTGTAGTCCCTAAATCCAATGACTGCTGTTTTTAAAAGAATAGGAGAGGGGCCAGGTGTGGTGGCTCTTGCCTGTCATCCCAGTACTGTAGGAGACCGAGACGGGCAGATCACCTGAGGTCAGGACTTTGAGACCCCCGTCTCCACTAAAAATACAAAAATTAGCCAGATGTGGTGGCACATGCCTGTAGTCCCAGCTTCTTGGGAGGCTGAGGCAGGAGAATGACTTGAACCCAGGAGGCGGAGATTGCGATGAGCTGAGATCACACTGCTGCCCTCCAGCCTGGGCAACAGAATGAAACTCTGTCTCAGAAAAAAAAAAAAAGAAAAAAAAAAGGAGGAGAGGAGAGGATAGAGACATGCAGGGGAGAAGGTCATGTGAAGACAGTCAGAGACTGGGGTGATGCTGTCACAAGCCAGGGAACTCTTAGCTTTCTGGAAGCTGGAAGAGGCAAGGAAAGACACCTGCTAACACCTTGATTTTGGAACTGTAAGGGGAAAAGTCTCTGTTGTATTAAGCCACCCAATTTGTGGTACTTTGTCGTAGCAGTCCTAGGAAATGAATACGGCCCCTCAGAGCCATTGTGCGAAACAACAGCCATTGCTGCTTTCCTGGCTGAGGACACAGAACCAAACAAGAGGGCCCATGACTTGTCTGCCCCCAAGGCAGAGCTGGCTCTCGAACCCTCATTTTCAGACGCCACACCCAGTATCCTTTCCTCTTGGCCACAAATATCTTCTTTCATACTTGTCAAAGTGCCCTCAGAAAGATTATCTTATTTGAGCCTTCCAGGTTTTTAAAATTATAAATGGTATTTACATATTATCCATATTTACAGTTCTCCTATTCCCAAGGCCAAAGCCAGTTTCCACCAAATGCCGCATATCCATTTCTTATAAACTCAGTACTCTCCAATTTTCATTGTTTCCCCTTCTTCTGTTTCACCCTGTTTTCTTCTGTAATGAGACTTGCCCTTGTGACTCCTGCTTCCCCTAACTCATTTGCACATTTCAAAGCTCCAGCATTGCTGCTTTCCCAAAAAGCCTGTCCCCATATGTGCTATTCCACCTTCTGTTTAACAAGACACCACACATTCCTTCCCTAGAACTATAACTTGCCCATGCCCCTCCCTTCCTCTTTACTTGTCCTTCCTCCCACCCAATATCCCCCAGTTGTGGTCCACTGGGTCCAAATTTCTTAGACTTAGCAAGCCAGAGGTCAAGGCTCCTGTAGGACTTGCCCTCCTGTAGAGAGCAGCATGGCTCCTACGCTACGGTCCCAGAGCCCCACAGCCCCTGACCCGGGAGAGGGTCCATCCCCTTTCTGCTCCGTGTGAGCTCTGTGGCTGTGGCCGCTCCCCAAGAGCATCAGCATTCAGGCCCAGGCCTCCTTCCATATGCCGCCCTACATTACTTTGCCAGTTTCTTTCCCCTCTGGATCTTCAGCTCTGCACCTAGTTCTGCAACTTTCTTTCTTTAAAGGGTTTCTCTTGTGTTTTCATTTACTTTATCTTGAGCAGAGCCCTCCCTCCCCTCCACCTGGTCACTAATGCCCCAGCCCCCATACACACACTGACCCAGGTCATGATCCTTCTCTGCCCTCTCAACATGAAAGCATGAGAAAAACCAACACTGTTACATGGTTCTCCATGGTGGGTCATCTCTCCACTCCTGTGGTGACTACAGGAACCACCAAGTAAAATTTCCCTGTTGTTCCCCAAAGCCTCATAAGTCCCCAGCTACCACATCCATGGGAATCATCCTGGCAGTACTGGAGTAATGGAGAGAATCATCCATTAGTCTGTACAATCAGTCATTCATTGATTCATTCAAAAAACTGCAAGTTATACAAAGTGTCTACAAGTCCGAGCTAATATTTAAAGGAAACTGCTTATGTGCCAGATACTAGCACATTATGTGCTAGGTTCTGGAGTTGCCAAGGCAATGAGACAAAGTCATTGCCCTCCATGAACCTAACAATCTACAGGGGGCTGTGAAACATGAAAACATGCAATTCCTGGCCTGGGATTGAATCCCAGCACTTTTAACTGCACAACTTTACCCAAGAGACTTACTTTCTCTGAGCCTCTGGCTCTGCATCTGTAAAATGGACTTTATATTCAGATTCTTTATCTGCCAATTAAGGCAAAATAATATCACCAAGGTTTGTAATGCAGGTTCATCTATTTTATAACTCAGTGCATGTAAAACCCTTAACACAGATCCTGGCCTAGTAACTGTTAAATTTGATTATTTTGATTATTGCTATTAGCACAAAAATAGGACCAAGATGAGTAATGGCATCAGAAACTGCTGCTTCAGCTCTTGCTTCCCCCTCAGTGAGCTCTTCCAGATCTCCCACCCATTCAGTCTATTTTCTACTTTTTAGACTTTGTTGGTACATGGTCCTCCTCTCCAAAGTGTCATCAAGGAGCATCAGTGGCCTGGCCCGACTCTCATACCTCAGCAGCCTTGCATTTTTGTTTGTTCCCTGAGTGATGATTCTGTGCTCCGTGTTGAGGCCTATCATTGTACTCACCCCTCCTCTGTAATTTCTAGATCCGGGTCCCCTTGGTCTGCAGTAACCAGATTCTGCCTCCATGACCCCTCCTCTCACTCTTTCCAAACCTGCTCTTCACTTCATTTAAATGTAGCCTGGATTTTCTCATGACTGGGTGGCAAGACCCCACAATTAAGTCAGGTGCTACTTGGGGAAGTTGCTTCGTTTTCTTGTGCCTTAAGATCTCTCACCCCCACCCCTTGTTTTGGGGAGAAGGATAAGGGCTGTGTTTCTAAACATGCCATGTTTCCCATGCAGAGAGGCAGGCGACTCTGTGTGGCTCAACTTGCAGACTCTAAAGCCGACTGCTTTAGAGTTCAGACACCAGCTTTGCCTCTTGTCCTTGTAACATGGGGCAAGTTACTTCAACTCTGTAATGCCTCAGTTTCCTCATCTGTGAAATGGGGGTAATAACTGTGCATACCTCATAAGTGTGCTTGGAATAATGCCCACCACCATGTTCAAAGTCAGCTGCTGGGGCCGGGCATGGTGGCTCACCCCTGTAATCCCAGCACTTTGGGAGGCCGAGGCGGGTGGATCATCTGAGGTCAGGAGTTTGAGACCAGCCTGACCAATATGGCGAAACCCTGTCTCTACTAAAAATACAAAAATTAGTCGGGTGTGATGACAAGCACCTGTAATCCCAGCTACTCAGGAGGCTGAGGGAGGAGAATCACTTGAATCCGGGAGGCGGAGGTTGCAGTGAGCCGAGATCACGTCACTGCACTCCAGCTTGGGCAACAAGAGTGAAAATCTTTGCTTTTGGTGCCAATATTGTATTCTCATGTGTTTTTGCCCCTTTCTTTGTAGCTGGAGAGGAAGCAGGCATGCCTATGCCTGTAGCCTAAGACAAGAATTCAGATTTCTCCTGCTGTATTCACGCCAACCACCTTCCATCCATCATTCTTTTGCACAGCCCACTTCCACAGGACTGCCTTTCCCCTCATGAGCGGTCTAAAAAGCCCCAAGTGCAATAGTATCTAATCTGTATCACATGCAGTCTCGAGGCTTAAGCTCTCTCAGGCCTCTCAGGCGACCTGCACTAAATGGTGTTTTGCCCAATCTGGATGATTTTAGTCTTTCAAGGCTTCCTATGAGTTCCCCCTTTTCTTCCCCCTTCAAGTCCACTTTTCTCTCTTATTTCCACCTCTGTATTCCTCTGTCTTGGGGGCCTTCTTTCTATTTTAAAATTTATACTCCACTTGTTTCAGAAAGGCTTTATAGTTACTCACAGGGATGTATAAAGCATGTCAAACCAACAAAGGCCAGGAGGAGGTGAGAAAGAAAAACAAGGAGACTACCAGAAAATGGAGCCCGGGGTGAGTTAAAACAGCCGGAGCAGCCCCGGGGCCTTCGTGCGCCACACAGAAGGTAGACCACAAATTTGGCTCTAAACTTGTGAGCAGACAAAGCAAAACAGGGCCCCTGGTCAGCTGCAGCTCGGTCCTCCTAGAAGATAAAAACAAACCAGCCTCCCAGAAGAATAACAAATATTCCTGCTGTGAGCCGCAGGCACGGAGGAGCTGTGGTTTCCATTTTCTTTGGCTCTCCCCTCCTGTGACTTCTCTTTCAGGCTGCTGTAGACTCCAGGCCCTGCTGACTTTCTGCTGCTCTGACTCCTCTCCACCTTCCCCCACCTGTAGGCTGTGCTCCTCCCCATCTCACAACCCCTGTGTTCTCTCTTCACCTGAAACTCACTTTCTTCCTTTCTCTCCATCTTCTCTGGAAGACTCAGGAGACCTCCCTGCAGCCTCAGACGTGTGTCACCAACCTCCCTGCTCCTCTCTGTCCACCCAGGACATGGGACACAAAACAGCCCATCTGGGCTTATCTATTTTCATCAAGACGAATGGGCTCCCGCATTAAGTATGCAAAAATGCACCCCTTTCGCTCGAAAGGTTGCACCTAGTTCTCTTTTTATGGAAGACTCTGAGATGTCCTAACATACTCTTCCTAAAATATTTGTCCTAAGAAGGTGCTTCTAACTTCCTAAAGAAAGCCCTAAAAACCTTCCTTGGTGTCTGTGATGTGCTGGGCACAGTGCTGTGTGTTCAGGGTACAAGGACCATGCTCAGATTGCGTTGCCCTTCATTAGTTGTAACTGCAGTGGCCATGTTTTCCAAACTGAAAATCAGATGCCTAACAAATTGCCTTCATTGAAAATAATCAAATTATAAGAAATTGGTACTGTCCCAGGAAATCCAGGACACATGTCCCCAAATGAAAAGCACCTGGTTAGGGCTAAGCCCTCTGCTTCTCCTTTCTCTCTCCAATCCAAGCTCAAATGTGGTTACCAGAGGGCGAGGGAGTGTACCTTAGTTCCCACCACCTCCTGGTTCCCAATTTGTTGCTGGAACAAAAGAGTAGCCATTAGCCACACAGGTCCCTGAGCAGTCTTGGTTCTGTTTCCAAATGAAGGCCAAGGTTTCCACCTCCCTAAGGCTCACATCAGAGGCTCCTCTTCCTGGAACCTGGAAGTGCGCAGTGTGCTCCCTGGGCTTATTCTGGAAAAAGTGATTGTCCGTCCTACATAGAATGGAAGAAGACTCTCGGGTTATTCTAGGAACCTCAGTGAGCTTATCTCAGAATTCAGATGATCATTCTCACTGAATGGGAACGTGATTGAAGGAGTACATTGTGGTTCTTATTAACACAATATCAATGACTGCCATCCTGCCTCTCTTGTTTCCCTTCCTCATCTCCTAGAGCCCTCATAAAAGGCAGGAGAGGCGAGCCAGCCACAGCTGCATTCCTCGCATTTCCTTGTCTTCATGTTCCATTCAGGCCCGAATCTTCAAATTGCTCCAGTCTTCTCCTTCTAAGAAGTGCCACCTGCAGTAGGTCAAGCTCCTGGCTGATGCTGCTAGAAAAAGAACTCATCTGTATCACTGGCAGTCTTTCTTTTCCTTCCACGTTCTCATGGTTTCTCATGGTTTCTGTCCCCAACAACCCTTCCCTGTTCTCCCATCTTGCAGACTGCCTGGTGTGACCACACCAATAGGCTGATTCCTGCAGCCTGCTCTGGTCCTGCCTACCTGGGAGTCACAGTGCCTCCTCCCCTTCACTCCCTTTTAATAAAATCTTAAGACTCTTAAAGTAAACATATTAAGCAAGATCATCCTCATTTGATGTATAGAAAATGTAGGCTTGCACACTTCAGCTTAACATTAGGAAGTTTACAATTAGGCCAGGCATGGTGGCTCACGTCTGTAATCCCAGCACTTTGGGAGGCCAAGGTGGGCAGATCACTTGAGGTCAGGAGTTTGAGTTCAGCCTGGCCAACAAGGCAAAACCCAGTCTCTACCAAAAGTACAAAAAAACCAGTCAAGCACGGTGGTGCACACCTGTAATTCCAGCTACTTGGGAGGCTGAGGCAGGAGAACCGCTTAAACCTAGGAGGCAGAAGTCACTGTGAGCCAAGATCATGCCACTGCACTCCAGCCTGGGCGTCAGAACAAGATTCCATCTCAAAAACAAACATACAACAAAACCTCTAAGAAACAACAACAAAAAATGCTATCACTTAAACAAAGTGTTTTCACTTAACCTCTCATATTTTGATTGTAAGACATTGCCTGATTTCACAGATGTTAAAGAGTGAAAAAAAATGTGCACCTTAGACTTGATGAGATGTAATAGTGGACTTTCACAGTCCTTTCCAGATCTAACCTTTTATTGCTTCCTTGAGGCTATTCAGTGATATATCAGACCCTCCTTTTGCTTGACCTTGAGCTACCCTGTTGGAAAAAAAGTGAATCAAGTTCAATATTGCTTCTAAATTGCTCTGGGATAGCTGTACTAGCTCCATTTCCAGTAAATAGCAACTCCGCTCTCTGTCCCTCTTGCCTGGAAACAGGTAGCACTTCCTCGTAAGTCAGGCTTTGGCAAACTTTCTCTGTAAAGGGTCAGAGAGTAAGTAGTTTAGGCTTTGCAAGCTACATAGCCTCTACTAGACTCTGCTCAATTGTGCTGCAGGAATCATAAAGCAGCCACAGATAATATGTAAGCAAATAAATAGGACTGTGTTCCAATAAAACATCATTAAGGGACACTGAAATTTGAATTTCACATCATTCTCACATCATGAAATATTATTCTTCTTTTGACTTTTTTCCAACCATGCAAAAATGTAAAAAACAAAACAATTCTTAGCTTGAGGGCAGCATGAAAGTAGGCAGTGAACTGGATTTAGTCCTTGGACTGTAATTTGCTGACCTCAGTCTTAGGCAGTCCATGGCTACAATAGCAAGTTCTGCTAATTTCAGTATGCCTCAGCCTCCTCAACGGTAATATGGAGATTGTAATAGCACCCTCTCTTGTAGATTTGTCATGTTAATTAGATGAATTAATGCATATAAATCACTTAGGACAGTTCCTGGCACACAGTAGGCACCAATGTGTGATAGCTATTGCTGCTGCTGCTGTTGCTGCTGCTGCTATTAATTTCACAATGCTTCCCCCCTACCCCCATACCTAGTGTCCACCCTTTGGACTGGGCAACCCAGCTTTCTCTGTAATGTGGAAGCATGTGCTGCCCTCTTCTGGCAGGCAGAGGAATCGTCGTCAGAGCCAGCTGATAACGATTCATTCAAGGCCTGTGGATTCGCAAGGGTCTTCCTATACAAGGATTCAGTTTTAGCTAAGCCAGAGCTTAGAGGGTTCAGACAAGGCTAGGTCTTCTTCAAGGCTCAAAGTCACCTTCCACTATCTGTCCCCCGCACCAAGGGAAGGGCATGTCCACCAGGCCTGACAGATCTCCTGGAGGTCCCCGGCAGCCCTTCCCAATGACAACTGCCCCCAAAATGTTTCTTTCTCCCTTTCCTCTCCCCATTCTACAACCTCCAGTCTTTACATTTATGAACTTCCTTGACCTAAAATAAAAAAGTGCTTGAAAGGATTCAGAGCGGCCTGGGAGGGCTGTTAGCCTAGAACTAACAAGCCCCTTATTATCAAAGGCCCTGTGCTTTCCCCCAAAGCGTCATGAAAGCCACTGCTGCTTCAGGGTAGGTGGAGAGGAGGTTGGGGAGCAGTGAGGTGGGGCATTTTTTCCAGATTCCCAGGATGTGGTGAGCCACGTTTAAAAGAGAGTGTGTGTATTTATTATTCCAAGCCACTTCAATCACAAGGCGCTTCATGCCTTCTCCCCTTCCTCCCTCCCAGCCCCCAACCCCGTGTTACAGTGGCCCTGTCTGGAGGGCCTGGCCATCCAGGGGATGGGTGCGGCATCCCCTTCTCATTCTGCCTTGTGCTCTGCCACGAGTCTGATGAGGAAGCGAAGGCTACGTGTAAAAGCAGCAGGAATGTGAAACCTAATTACCCCGTAGCGTGCTCAGAAACAGAGTCACTTAGGTGGCCGTGGGGCTCCATGTCTACTGTGTTGGAAACACAGAGCAGTTCTTTTGGAGGACAGTTGGGTCCCAGGAAGACCTCCACAGAGGCCTGGGAGCCCCACGGTGGGCTGTTATCAGGCCATCTCGATGAAGGCTCCTGGGTGGTCAGGCCAACCTCCACAGCAGTGCGGATAACATGTGACCGTCTCGCCACTTCCTCATAAAGCAGCCATTGCTGTCTCCTTTCAAAAACGCCTCTGGTCACAAAGGGACCCTTCAGGCTGCCTTCCTTGGCAACCCCTGTGTGCAAATAGCCAACTAGGGGTATTTTGTTTGTTGGTTTGTTGGGTTAAAGTTTTGCTTTGACTAGCATTCTTGCAAGGAAAAACAAATAGCCTAGGCTCGGTGGGACCCACCTCGGAGGTCTGGTGGGCTCTGCACTTGCATGTCCTCGTCTCCTCCCTCAAGGAGGGTCCTTGAGGCTGAGGGCAGGAGGGAGGGGAGGGGGCAAATGCTTTCTCTGGCCCCTCCCATGAGCTGCCCGAGGGATTCCTCCAGAGGGTCTTTGATTTGGTTCATTATTGAGGTGGATGCTTGCAATTTATAATTTAACAAATCTTGCTCCTGAAATGAATCCTTGGGCAGTTGTAAGGAAGGCGGTTGGTGGCGGTGTGGCCTGTTGAATGGGGCAGGCATGGGGAGGAGGGGGTGGGGAGAGCTGGGCCCTGCATGGGTGGGCGCATTCATTAGTGGAATTTTGCTGTGTGGGCTCCCCGACTGGAGTAGAGCGGAGACCACCAACACCATTCCATGTGGTGGAATTTCCCGCTGTCTGACCAGAATGAGTTCTCCTGGCCTGGCCTGGATGCAGATCAAGACCTGGGGAATAAAGGAACATTAAACAACCGATTTGCACATGAGTTAAATGCTCTTTCACCTCTTCCTACCGTTACCTCATCCTATGCAACCGACGCCTCTTGTCTTTGTGCAGTCTACACATAGGAACCAAATACATTTCTCAATCTCTCTCTGTCCACACACACACACACACACACACACACACACACACACAGACACTTATGCACTTCGTGTGTGTTCTGATGTTCCCATGTACTGGCAAAGCCCATCACATACCTCCTTAGACAGGCTCATTTCAATTAATCTGGAAAAAAGTGCTTACATGCAAAATTATATTCGTGATGGGACACAATGTAAGTCTCATAACTTTACCACTAAGCACAGGATATGCAGACTACAGAAGTACAGTAGTGTGTCCATGGGTGTGTGTGTCTACATTTCATTGTGTGTGTGTGTAGGTTGAAAGTATCATAGTTCTAGCAAAAGCTTCAGCATTTCTCGGCTTTGAAACATCTTTTGCTACCAACTAGTGTTGCAAAGACATAAGAATTAAAACCAGGGATTAAATCTAGCCTGGTATTCTGACTTTATCAGCAGTTTAGAGAGGATAATTTGTTGGGGAAAAGTTGCTACATGGAACTTTGCCTTTAAAACCCCAGGCTTTCTTTCAAATCCTGCTCCAGAGCCGTCTTGCAGGAAGGCACTCCACCCCACCTCAAGCTTGTTTCCAGGCTGAACCGGAGTAGCCTCATGAGCTAAAGACAAGCACAGACTTAAGGCTTAAGCATAAAGCAGCACTTCTTTACATTCCTCTTGTTAGCCAGACCATTTTCTACCTTGCACATACATTTGAATCCCCTGGGAGTTTTAGGGGAAGAATAACCCCATAGATTCTTAGTTGGAAGGGACCTCTGTAACAAAAGACAGATTAACAGGAGAAAAACAAGCAGAAGTTTATTAACACGTGTATTTCCTATAATGATAATGAGGAGTTTTCCAAGAGATGGCTTTGAATTCTAGTTTCACAGCATCTTCATCAAAGGACAGTAAACTTTTAGAGATATGACAAGGGAAAAAAACTTTGAGTCTCTAGGGGCAGCAACTTGGGGGGATAGCAAATGAATAGCAGATAAAGGCCAGTTAGCAAATCTTGTTCAGTGTAGATTCCTGCAGAGCCATCTCCAGGAGCATAAGGGTCTTAAGTTGTTTTCAGTGGTTCTCCCTGGTAGAAATGGGGAGGCAAGATACATTTTGTCTTTGTAAATCTATGTCCTCCTTTTAGACAAATAGATGGAGGGCAGAGAGCTTTACTCTGTCTGTTTCTTCTGAATTGTGTTCGTCTCAACAATCTTTCCTATTTTGGGGGTGGCATATCCTGGTTTCCCGCAGGGTCTTGTTATGAAGCAGATATTTAGGTAGTGGATCTGGGGCGAGGCCTGAGAGCTCCCAGGCGATTCTGACACTGCTGGTCCAGGGCTGTGCTGTGAGAAGCAGGGTTCCAAGCAGCTGTCTCTGTGAGGAAGTGTGCTGAGTGTGCCTCCTTCATCATTGTCACCCCCAGACCCCAGCTCAGCATCTGACCCAGGGCAGATACTCCATCATTATTTGTTAAATGAGTGAAAAAAGGTATACCAAACACCTCAACATGCCTCTACCATGTCTATGCCTTTGCCTAGGAGATGATGACGGGGCCTCATCAGAGCCACAGGCACGTCCTCGAGCCAATTCCTGTCCCGGCTGTGGAACCTCACCTTTTAAATCTGTCCCCATGTTGCAGACTCCGCTATGCTCTGACTGTATTTATTTAAAACTTCCCAGTCCCCCTTTAAATCCTATGATGTTCTGTGACTAGCATTGTCTTTGACTTGAGAACATACAATGATTTTGTAGCCTCTGTTACATGATATCAAGCTTCATGGTGAATAATCTCGCTTAGAACCAATCAACAAAGGAGTGCAAGAAACCGAGCAGCTCTCCTTAGTAGGATGGCCAGTGTGCTGGTGGGCTTTGCTGAAGTGGAATTTTTCTTTTCACCATTATTTTTATAACCGCATTCAAGGGAAATTCTATTTGGTGTTAAAGGTGATACTTTACCAAGAGTCAAAAGAGAAAACACAGAAGGCTAATTTCTAGTGTTTTTTCAGCTAGAAGTCAGAGGTCAAATTATTTTTCTAAGACCCCTGGTGGACAAAGCATTTAATAATCTGGATCAAGGTAAATAAAATATGTTTCTCTGGCTGGGCGCAGTGGCTCATGCCTATAATCCCAGCACTTTGAGGGGCTGAGGCAGGCGGATCACAAGGTCAGGAGATGGAGACTATCCTGGCTAACACAGTGAAACCCCATCTCTATTAAAAATACAACAACAAAAAATCAGCCAGGCGTGGTGGCGGGCACCTGTAGTCCCAGCTACTCGGGAGGCTGAGGCAGGAGAATGGCGTGAACCCAGGAGGTGGAGTTTGCAGTGAGCCGAGATCGCGCCACTGCACTCCAGCCTGGGTGATAGAGCAAGATTCTGTCTCAAAAAATAAAAATAAATATATATGTGTGTGTGTGTGTGTGTGTATGTGTGTGTATATATATGTGTGTGTGTGTGTGTGTGTGTGTGTATATGTGTGTGAATATATATATGTTTCTCTGTGTGCATGTCTGGAACCTCTTCCCTTCCTGAACATTCTGGGGAGGGGAGGGTTGAGTCACGTGATTTCTCAGACCTCCTGCACTCAGCTCAAACTCTGATGGTCTCATGCTCACTGATGTTTGCCAAGATAGTTATCCATGTTCTGTTTCCATTGTGGGGACCCCAAAGATGAGTTTTACTCAACATTTTGCCCAGGTCTGAAACTGCCTCAGTTCTACCTGAGTCATTTGGCAGAGAGGTTGGTGCTAACCTATGCTTCTCTCTTGGCTCTGATAACAAAATGGCTAGGACTCTGTGGGAGGCCATCTCAGGCCAAACTAATCAAATCCCTTCATCCATTCTCAAAAGACCAAGGGCTACTATTAGACAAAGAAAGGGAACCGTTGTTCCTCTACAGAGTTAAAGCTTGTTACATCAGTATATAGACATAGAGTCGCATGATTTTAGGGTCCTTCATCTTTCCTCACACCCCACTGAATAGCTTATTCTTTCAACAAATACTTATTCAATACCAGACGCTATGCAAGGTGCTAGAATAAAAGTGGAACAATGAGGTTGGGCGCAGTGACTCATGCCTGTAATCCCAGCGCTTTGGGAGGCTGAGGTAGGTGGATCACGAGGTCAGGAGTTCGAGACCAGCCTGGCCAATATGGTGAAACCCCATCTCTACTAAAAATACAAAAATTAGCTGGGCATGGTGGCGCGTGCCAGTAGTCCCAGCTACTTGGGAGGCTGAAGCAGAAAAATTGCTTGAACCGGGGAGGCAGAAGTTGCAGTGAGCTGAGATCGCACCACTGCACTCCAGCCTGAGTGACAGAGACAGACTCTATCTTAAAAAAAAAAAAAAAAAAAAGGAATAATGAAATATTGCCATATTGGCAATACCTATGTATTTTGGCAAATGCTGTGTTTGGCCGTTTGTAATAGAAGCCTGACTACAGTGGCTAAAGCAAATATGTATTTTATTAGCAAAACCTATCTAGTGTTTTACTATGAGCCATGCCCTGTTCTAAACACTCTTGATAAATGTTTACTTCTTAAGAGGAATTTGCTTCTCTCACATAACAAGAAGTCCAGAGAGTAGAGAGTTCCAGGCAAATGTAGTTTCTGAAAGAAGTCGAAAATTGAGCTGCTGCTTAGAGCTCCTGATTCTCCATCTTTACTGTGTGATCTTCATTCTTATTTCGCAGGATGGTTGCTCCACCTCCAAATATCGCATCCACATTCCAGACAATGCCAGCTGCATCTATCTTATTTTTTACAGAAGCCCATTAATTAATTTCTACCAATATCTCATTAGCCAGAACTTGGTTATTTGGCCTTCTATAGCTGAAATTCTGGGAATCTATGAAGATAAGTATTTTTTATAGGGCACATTGCTACCCTGAAAATATATATATATATGGGCTCTGTTTTCTACTAGTAACAAAGAAAAGGAGACTGAACTCTTGTATATTTGATTCTTGTATATTCACTTTCAAGTTAAGGTAATTTTTTTCTCTCTCTGGTGAAAATACCTGTCCTAGCCATTACCAAAAAGGACACGCTATTTTAAATTCTCCTTTGGTGTTGGAAAAATCTGTCATTTACTCCCTACTAGATTTCAGGAAACAGAAGTGCATAATTGCACATTTAATTTGCTACACACTTGAAATTTTAGAAGATGCAAGGCTCGTGTAGTAAAAGCAACTGAAACATCCAGTGGGGAGTATCTCCCCATAAACCGTGATTTTTGTGGGGGCAAGTTAGGGTATCCAGGGAACTGCTCTGAGCAAGGGGGAGGGAGGTCCAGGTGTACATGTAGCATATCTGGGGAATTCTGTGTAAGTATCAGTCACCCCCAACCTTTAAGGTTGCCCCATTTCACATCTGTGATGATGAAGGCTTTCGGCTGGGGGACTGTGGTTCTGGCTATAGAGTCAGAATGAAAGGAACAGCTGAATATCCCTGTTTGTGTCAGCATTTCAGGGCAGAGGATGAGTCAAGCACGATGTTTACTGAACAGGGCCAGAGGCAAGAGCCACTTTTTTCTTGCAGCTCTAAGAATTTTTTGTTGCTTTTTTGGTATGCTTTGTTTCTCATACATCAGCATCATCATGCATCGCACATACACGTTGCATATAACAACTGCTTACAGCATGCCAGGCACTGTACTGAGCCCCCTGCAGGTGATGACCCAGTTATTGCTCCCAGCAAGCCTCTAAGGTATGCCATGTTATGATGTCCACTTTGCAGAGAAGGAAACAAGCACAGGTTAAGCAACCTGTCCAGGCTAGTCTGTGTCAGAGCCAGGACCCCAGCCCCGGCAGCTGGTCCCATGATCTGTGCTCTTGACTTGCATATATTGACATTTAATATAATCCACTATTTAATATGTATGTGGTGCTGAGTTAAACAAGAGTGTGTCATTTAGGAAATGGTGACCAAATCAGTTCACGATCCGATGAATACTCAATGATGACTACCATGTGTATTTCCTTAAATATACTCAACAATTCCCACCTTCCCCATCAGGGTCCTCACCCAGCAATCCATGTGGGGAAAGGGGCACAAAGTTGGCCCACAGTGGGCACTGAATAGATGCCTATTTAACAAATGAAAGAATGGGCAACTGGAAGAGAATTTGTAGGATATTCGCAGAATCACCAAATCCAATAATTATTTCAATCTAGCATTGCAGTGGCAGGGAGGCAGTTTTTAAGTCTGTGAATGGCTCTTATATAAAAGATGTGGCTCTTTGAGGATGAAACAAGACAAAATGTGTTGATCGTACTTCAGCCTACGTGTTTTCGGGGAGGGAGAATTGAGAAAGTCTCTAGGTCTAAATGCTGAAACAGATGACTGATAAAGTTAGAATCTCTCTTAACCAGCTCATTCAAAGTGTATGAGCATCAGCATTAAACCTAATCTATGGCCTGATACTTAAAAATAACCTGTTATAAAGTAACCATTAAAAAACTCACAAATTTCAGCCTGATTCATTGGGCCACATAAACTACGATCAGCATTAATAGCTTCAGTCAACATTTATGCCGTACTTTCTATTAGCACAATGGGTTTTATAATCATTTATGAGTTTCTGGAAAGTCTAATAGAAAACACACATACGTGTTCTCTGTGGAAAATGCACAATAGGTTTTTGGGGAGTTTTTTGTTTGTTTGTTTGCTCAAGGATAGGCCAGAAGGTGTCGCCACTGCCCCATGACTAAAGTCTGGGCCGGGTTCCCGAATCAGAACTTCTCCCCTGATCGCTTCTGAGATCGCTGGCTCTGCAGCTTCCTCCCGCATTCAGAGTCAGTCTCTCTCTCTCTCTCTCTCTCTCTCTCTCTCTCTCTCTCTCTCTCTCCCCCTCCCTCCTCCTGTTGATAAATAAACATTCAGGCAGCTTGCATGCTACAGATGAGTACACAAAAGGAAACTTAATTCGAAGACCTAAGTGATAATCTTTCTCTACTGTGGCTTTTAAGAGGTTTAGAAAATTATTTGGATCTGGAATCCATACTTCTCTTCATAGTTTAAGAAAATATTATATTAAAGGCATGCTAAAGTTGTCCCAAATGTTTACCATGCTGGTGTTTTAAACATAGCCAAATACTGGCCAAAGTGTCTTGCCTTTAAAAAAAAAAGATGTATTTTGTCATTGTACTAATACTTCTGAACATACGCCAAATATAAGGGTGATTTGTGGAGCTGTATTAAATAAAAAGATGCTTCTTTATATGAATCCCCTATAGAGCTTGGGGAAGCTGCTATATGGAGAATCTGTGTCTTCCTTAAGAAAGTTTCTGAATGCCTTGGAAATATATCAGAAAACACCCCATTCTCCCCACCACAGAGGAGGGTGGGCAACCAACAGTGTCCTATATCCCAACCCACCATAGTTGTAAGACTTAAACCCTACCTTCCAAATAAAGAATCATTTACTGGCCTCTTACTGGAAAGAACTATAGGAGCTTGTCATTTCATTCATCTTCTCCTCTGAGGCTGAAATTCTTTCTAGAACAAACAAATAATACCCATGGCACCACGTGCTGCACACTCTCTGTAGCCCGGCTGACGCCACACGAGGGAACAGTGGGGAATCTGTTGAAGTTGCCATTGCGTTTTGCTTTCTCATAAACCGCTGTTTGTCTTTCCGCCTTTCCTGTTTTGAGTAGTGCCTGGAAACAGAGGCCTGGGAATTGCCTTCCCCATGTGAGCCCCTGGGTCGTTCACAGCCAAGGCCAATTTGACAACATCCTCCTCTCTGGCTATGAGGCCAAGTCCAGTGTTCTTGGTCCAGTGCCAAAGGTGGACATGAACTCTCTAAACTGTCAAACTAAGAAAATCTGACACACCCATGTGGCCTGGAGAGAGCAAAGCCAAATCCAAAGAGATGCTTCCAGGCAACTTTAGATCCCTAACGTGTTAGCAAAGGCAAGAGCGAGCTTCGTTCTGCGAGCTCTCCAGGATTCTCCTTGGACCTAGAGCATTCTAGGATGTTCAGATAAGCTTCACTTCAGACACTGAACTTCTGCCTTGAGCTGACCTCTTCTCTCATCTTTCACTCGATGTCTTCTTCCCCTTCATCCTCTCATAAACCCAAGTTCTACAGCTGTAATAATAATAATAAAAGTTAACTTTAATCAAGTCCCACTCTGCACCAGACACTAGATGACGTGAACCTGTGAACAAGCATAACTGAGGATTCAAACCCAAATCTCTTACGGCAGAGTGAATGTGCCGCTCTGCTACTGTGTTTGTTATCAGAAGCCATGGCTCCCTGATATACTCGACCCAGACTCTCTGTTTCTTCCTTGATGATACCAGTGACATGCAAACATAGCCAGAAGGGCCCAGGCATAGCAGAGAGTCCCATCAGGCCTGACAGAAAGCCCCCTTCCAATCTTCTAAAACCTTGCTGCCATTTCTGACTCCGTGTGGTCTAAGAACCTCGTGTAGACATTGTTTGAAAGTCAAAGGGACCTGAAGATCAGCCCCCACTTACCTGCCATGTGTCCTAGAAAGGTCACTGTGGATGAGAAAACCCCAGTTTCTACCTGCTTTATAATTTTGCCTTTGTGTGGTCATTCATACTCAAATAACCTAACTGTAACTGGGACACTGTTCTCTCTCTTTAAGGACTTCAGCAACTGAGAAAAAAGCTACATGACTCATTTCCAAAACCTGAAAGATGAATGCAGATCTTTATGTAAAGTTTTCTGGTGGGGGAGGGGATTGATTACACTGCCCATCACAAAGCTGAACATCCTCAAAATCCCCTTAGAACACCTTTGTCTCTTCTCAAAATTGAGCGCATTATAGCAGCATCTACATTTCTGCCTGCTTGGCCTGCACCTGCCCTTTTCCTCACCCTCCCAATCCTCCTGGACCCTGCTGCAGCTCCTACATCCCCACTTGCTCCTGGATCTTTGGGCCTAGTCCGTCTGACCTCTCTCAATTTCTCTTCCTCTTGTCCTAGCTGCCTGTGGAAAGAAAGGCTTCTTCTTACAACAGATGAGTGTGTGGTGATATTCTTCTTCTTATATATTTTTTTGTTTCCATCACGCTACCATTCATGTTTTAAACTATCAAATGTCAACAAGCGTGGCTATCTTTGTGTTTTCTCTTCAAAAATATGTGATGACCAGAGAAATCTCCACCATGGTCTTCCTGAAACCACTGCGGTACTTTTTTTGCACCATTTGGTTATATCAACATGATCTCAAATGAGAAGATGAAAAGTAAAAACTTCCTTCAGTGCTCCAGGTATTTCTCAATATCTAGATATTTCTTTCTTCCTAGGAAAAATCCAAATGGATTTCTCACTTTTTGACTAGGTGTTTTACTGTCACACAGCCCCTGTGACAGCATTGGCCCCTAATACAGGCAGAGTTGAAAAATGATGTGATGGGTCATAGTTGCCCCTCTACTCAGAGAAAACTTCTAGACCCAATCACGGTCACTGAAAGTACTAAGAATTATATCTGAAATCAAGCATTGGTAGCAGAACACAAATATGTTACCAAATTAGCTGGAAGGTAAGGCATGGGGGAGTCATGAAGGAGCCCCATCCTCTTCTGTCAGGGGAATGAGAACAGTTTGCAGCACCTGTCAGGCCACGTGAATACCCAAGGAGTGATGGGACAATCCTTGGCACCCAGAATTGGCCTTGCAGAGGGGAAGGAGTTTACGTTTTAGAATCTAACATCCTTGTGCTTAAATCCTGGGGTTTGCACCTAAATTATAATAGGGCTAATAGATTAAACATATTTTTCTCTCTGCCACTCTGAGTACGTGATTCTAATCTGCCCTAGGCATTCATTGACCTCAGAGAGATTAGGATTTCTGTAGAAGGAATTCTAAGAGAGAAAAGGGAATTCAATATTCAGCTTCTGATCTTCAAAATAGCATTTTCAACAAGACAGTAGACTTTTACCCAACGTATTTCCTTAAGATGTTCTAAACTCTTTTATTTCTTAATTTTTACCCATCAAAAACCCTGCCTGGAGGCCTCTACTCACAGAGTAGAGACAGTTGTACTGGCTATGCAGCGAGGCCGCAAGGCTTTCTGCTCTATGATTGATGGGCTATTTGATCTAGGAAAACTAAAAAAACAGCCCACCCTTCCTGGCACAGGGGAGTTGGGGATGAAGAAGAAGGGAGAGGCAGGGGGGTCAGGGAACTAGAGCATGTTAGGAGCTCCATGTGGTACTTTGCTTGGGTGTCCTTCCGGATTGTGGAGGGAGGCAAGCAGCCCACCTGTAACCCCCACTCAGCATCCCCATGGTTACTCTGGAAGACAAACAGAAGAAATGCAGAACCCGTATTCGCTTTCCAAAGTCTTCCACCCATAGATTCCAGAACCCCCATCTCCCCAGTGCTGTGAGTTCACAGGAGCCTAGTCCCCGACTCCCAGCCCCACTGACTCAAGAAGGAAAGCAAGGAGGGGCAGGTTCTCTGAGAAACTGAGGATTTCAATGCAAAAGAGACAGAATTCTCTAGAAGGACTATTTAGATTATTACATCAGACTAGGTTATCATCCAAAATGGATGAAATTAAAGTAGTTGTTGTTTTCCCACCATCCAGAAGTTAGGAGCTTGTAAGGAAGACTGTAACAGTTGAAAACCAAACGAGGCATATTTCCATTGTACATCCCAGGAGTAGTTTAAATGGCTTAAGGACCAGCTATGTGTGTGTTTGCATACACGTATGTGCCCTGGGCAAGTCTAAGACTCAGTTTCTTCATCTGTTGGATGAGGATGAATAATATTTCCCATCTCAATAGCCTTGTGGTGTGTTTAAATGGTAGTTGCATAAACATCCCTAGCTCACTGCAGGGATTCAGTGAGTATATTTCCTTGCTGGTGCTAAGGTACGGGACTATAGCAATGAAAGGAACAAGATAGGGCAGAGGGTACTTGGCCTAGGCCAGTGCCCAATAGCCACAACCTCCTTCTCCATGGAGAGTTGAACAGACACCCATCCAATCTGCAGACAACAGTCACAGGTGGGTTCCTGGTTTTTATTTTGCTGCAACACACATACAAGAGAAAATCCACATATGAGAAGTTGAGTGTGCAGCCACCTGGGCCCACAGAGCCATTCTCGTTCTTTCAAAGACCACCTTTGACATCTGCTCCTCTCCATGTGCATTTTGAGCCCTAGGGATCTGCTTTGCCTTATGCTCATCAGGACCTGTGCCGCACTGAGCCTGCCAGCAAACCAGGGCTGAGCTGTGCTTGCAAGAACTTGTTGGAGGCTGGGTTAGAGTCTTGGCTCCCCAGTCCCCATTCAGCCTCCATGCCCTGGTAAGAATATATTATTTTCTTAGCTCAAATTGCTGTTTCCAAGTCATTATTTCTCTACGACGAGAAAACAATATTGGGTCTTATGTAATATCAACCTCAGTGAATCTGGAAGTGATCATGGAATGGGTGGATTCTTTTTCCTCCTTAAAAAAGAGAAAAATAAATCTAAGATTGTTTGCATATGGCTGAGAATATTTATGAACTATTCCCCTTGTTTCCTCGTCACATATTTTACCCAGTGCATTTGTGTGTGGTACAGAATAAATCTTTATGGAGAGCAGAGGTGGAGACGGGAAGAAAGCAGTTAAAACACTGGGTATCTATCAAGTTCCTGGGATGTTAGTGATCCTGAGTCTTGGATGCCCCAACCCTAGGCTCACTTGCTGTAGTCGGAGGGATACCCCATCTAGCTGCTCAGAGTAATTATTTAGAGTGAGGGTTTAAAATATAAACACAAGGAATTAACATCTTTTTGTTGCTCTAGTTTCTTTGACATCCCCCTTGTTCCTACCAGAGCAGAAAGTTCAACACAAATAGTTTCATGACCTGAGTACCATCAGCCAAGAGAGATCATTAAATTCTATGGATGGCAGATTGAGCCAGGGTCAGAATGAGTTGGCAGGTAGGAGGAAAACAACTGGCAGAGAGTATAGTGGGTGCTGCCATTTGCTATCCGATAATATGGCAGTGTTTTAGCACACAGGCATGTTGGGTCTATTTTGCTCTGGGTGTGCCTTTCAACACAGCTTGTCACCAAGGAGCATCCCAAGGGAATATAAGGAATAAGGCTTTGGCCGTATACTAAATAAGTAAGGGAAACAAATCTCCAGGCTATTGATTTTCCTCTCCAGAGAGGTGGCCACAAATTTGGGGCTTCTTAAAATCACCCATTCTTCACTGCAGCTTGAGATATTCAGGAATATATTGACCAAGAATATTGGGCAAGGAACAGAGAACAGGAGGACCCCACATTTGGTAAGGCAATAGCAACAACTACCATTAATTGATGTCCTCGTATGGGCCAGGCACTGTATTAGGTGCTTTCCCTGCATTATCTGAGTTAATCCCAGCAGTGGTCTTACCAGGGTGAAGGATCCTTAGTCCCATTACTGAGACGAGAAAGCAGAAGCTCAGTGAAGTACAGAAACTTGCCCAAGGTCACATGTAAGTGCCAGGATCAACGACATTTGTGGGATTTATGAGGCCTTAAGGCAATACAATAAGTACCAACACGGAATTCTTGAAATCAGATCCAAGGACTTGGAAGGGACCCAGGAAAGTAAGAGATCTTGAAGCTGAAGGCTCAGCAGCTTCCCAGTGAATCCACCCTGAGCAGCCTTGAGCTTTAAACACAGGTTAGCCCCAGGCCAAGCAGTCCTTTCCCTGCTTCCTTGTCTCCTCTTGCTCTACCACGGTTGCCACCAACTGCAGCCTTCACATTCCTGGTCAAAAATACACAAACCCGAGTGAGGAGACTGATACACAGAGGGTGCCTTCCAGAATGTGCTGACTTGGAAAGCTCCATGGAATGTCGCAGTTGCGACATAAATCAACAATGATTCCTGCCACCGGACTTGATGCCTTCCATCTCAAGGAATTACCGGAGGGATATACAGAACTATCTTCCCAAGGAACTTCAATCACTGCTCCAGGCTTTTCACCAAATTTCATGATATTTCCCAGACCTGGTGACATGGGTACAGACTTGTGCAGCAGCCCACTCAGGTCTCCAGGACCATTTGAGATTAGAACCTGCAATGTCTCATCTGCTATCGTATGACTCTTTCCCTCAGAGGATATTTATTGGTCAAAGTTTGACAGGCCCAGTATTTGATTCTTCCTTTCTTCATTATAATCAAGATTTTGCCATAATCTCCATAAATGAAAGGGGTAGAGGGTTTTGAGCAAGCAAACAAATACATCACAAGTGCTTTGGGGAGAAAAGCATAATAAGCATTGTCTAGTACCCACCCTTTGCCATTGCCTTTGTATAGCCTTGCAATCCCATCACAGTCTAGACAATTACTAAGGAATATACTGCATTTTCCCAGCCCTGCTTAGTCTAGTCTCCCAAACTGGAAACACAAAGCAGATGATGAAGTAGTTCAAATGCCACACCAGGGAGAAGAAAGTATTGAGAAACTATGCCCAGCCTCCAGGCAGTTTTCAAACATTCCAGTAAGTGTTCAATTGATTTATGTTGGGCTGGTGTCATTCCATCGTCTCGAACAAAAGGCCTTCTATGAAAAGACAAAAAGTGGGTTATGAGAGGAGTGGCTAACAAGGCATATTTGGGAAAACCTGAACAAGAGTACAGCCCTCTTGGCTTTGCCTCCAGAAGGCAGTGTCCCCCTTGTGTCTACTGGAATGAACAGCAGGATCGACTTCCATTATCTCAGTGTCAGGCTCTAAACCAGAGTCTGGAAAAACAGCTGCTGGGGATGGGGCTGATGACACAGGTGCAATGACTGATGCTCTGATCAGCCATCTCCTCCATGTTTTTCCTTTGAGCTCAAGTAGAAAGTGTCTATGGTAGTGTTCTCTGATTAGAATGGACTATGAGATTCTGGGCAAAATGATTTTCAGTGATGATGGCTTCCCACAGTTGTTCTTTTGGGTATTTTGTCTGCTTGTGTGTCTAAACAAATTATGTGACAGATAATTATTTGGGCAAGACTGTAAAAGCCTTCTCCCACGTTATCTTCCTTTGGGTGTTCATTCTTTGAGTCAGAACCATGACAGCTTTCTGTGCGACTGGGGGCTGCACATTTCCGGTGGAGCCCTTCCATTTGAGACAGCAGTGATTTTTAGAACAAGCTTCCCTAGAGTAAACCCAAGCATTCTTCCCTGATACTCATCACTTCTCTGGGGGTGACGTCAAAAAGGACTGTTCTTTTCCCTCTGTCATGTCCCCCGAAGGCCTTGTCCCCAACTCTTCTTGGGTTGGGTTAGTTATAGTTAATACTTCCACAAAATCTGATGCATATCTCTGTCCTGGAACTTCTATATAGTGCTTATTTACCTAGGTAATAGCCTTTTCTTCCTAAAAATGTAATATGTAGGTTGATGTGGAATATTAGCAAATTATAGATAACCAAAACTTTTTACAAAAATGGCTAGTATTGGCCAGGCGTGGTGGGTTACATCTGTAATCCCAGTGCTTTGGGAGGCTGAGGCGGGCCGATCGTGAAGTCAGGAGATCGAGACCATCCTGGTCAACATGGTGAAACTCTGTCTCTACTAAAAATACAAAAATTAGCTGGGTGTGGTGGCTTGTGCCTGTAATCCCAGCTACTCGGGAGGCTGAGGCAGGAGAATCGTTTGAACCAGGGAGTCGGAGGTTGCAGTGAGCCCAGATCACACCACTGTACTCCAGCCTAGTGACAGAGTGAGACTCTGTCTGAAAAATAAATAAATAAATAAATAAACAAACAAATAAATTGGCTAGTATTATTGCACCTACTGCAACCTCTGCCTCCCGTGACCTCATGATCTGCCCACCTCGGTCTCCCAAAGTGCTGGGATTGCAGGTGTGAGCCACCACGCCCAGCCTGTATTTCTGTATTTATGTATGTTTTTCAAAGCAAAGGATTAGCTAATGTTTATTGTTTGGTGAGGGTTTGCCTTTTCAGGCTATTTAGTACACTTCTACTGCATTGTGTTAATGGTTTCCAGGTATTCTGCAGTGTGTGGGGAGCGGACAATGTGATGAGGGGGACAGGATTCTAGATGAGCTACTCCACTCTGAAGACCCTATGACGGTATCCACTGGCAAGCAGTTTGAATAAAGGCCCTTCTTTTACTCTTCCATGCTAGCCCTTGAGAGAGGCCTAACCAAGGCTCTAAAGAAATTGGATGACTACCTGAACAGCCCTCTACCAGAGGAGATTGACGCCAGCACTTGTGGGGAAGACAAGGGGTCTCGGCGCAAGTTCCTGGATGGGGATGAGCTGACCCTAGCTGACTGCAATCTGTTGCCCAAGCTCCATGTGGTCAAGGTAAGAGAGCTCTACCCACAGAGGCCTGCAAGATCCAGTTCCTTCTTAGGTCCAGGTCACCTGTGTGGATGAGTCAAGGACAGTAGCATCTGTTGGTCAAGAGCCTGGACTCTAAAGTCAGGTAATAAGGACCCAAGGTCACCCTCTGCTGCTTGATGGCTGTGTGGCCTCTTTGATCTTCAGTTTTCATTTATAAAAATAGGCATATATTGCTTACTCCAAGGGTTGGTGGAAGAGTAAATACAGCGTGAAAGTGCTTGGCATATTGTAGGGGTTTAATATGTGTAATAGTCACAATCATCATTGTTGTATACAGTCATATCACTCCAGAGGCCTCTTCCTCATAGGATTTCCCTGGCCACACCCCTACAGCTCTATTAAATGTGCCCTCATATGCATTTTTTCTTTGTGCGCAGACCCACCTTCTCACTTCCTCCAGTAGCTTCCTGAGGTGAGCCCACATCATTTTCCTCATCTATCAAATGAAGAGGGGGAGGTTGCAAGAGGTGATGTCACTTTCTTGCTATCATTGCACTTACTAACCATCTGCAACATGTAGTGTAATCCTCTCCTATACAACAAATCCTGGGAATCTGAGAGTTGGAAAGGACATTTAGAGGTCATCCAAAACAATCTCCCACTTCAACCTGGACCACTTTCTGCTGTTTCTTTCACAAGCTTCTGTGAAGCTGTGACTGCAGCTTCTGAGAACGAGGAGTCCTCTGCCTAACGAGCCAGCCCTACCATGTTAGATAGCTCTGATTATTAAATCATTGTTCTCTACAATGAGCCCAAGCATGCCTCCCTGCTATCCGTTTGTTCTCTAGAGCAACACAGAACAGCTCTGCTTGCCTTCACCTCGTTTGAAAACAGTAGTTGTATCCCCCTAAGCTCTGTAAATGAGCACGTCTTCCCCTATCCTTTCCTGACCCTCATCAGCCTAGTATCAGATAGCCATACTGTGCTCTACTTTTACACACGCTTATTTCTCACTGTCTCAGCCAGACAGCAAGCTCTGTAAGGATAAGACCTTTTCAAAACATGATGGTGGGCAAATGGTGACCCTTTAATAAATACTCATTGATCGATCATGTGATCGCCTGGTGTATGTCTTTATGATACCCAGTTTATTTCTATGCTTCACTGAGAAGACTCAGATTCAATCATTTGTCAGCTGGATATATGCCTATTATTTTTCAGCTCAAGTCCTGAGACAGAAATGCTATCTCCTCTCCAACCAGAGCATGTACCAGCTTGAGTTGAAGTCACTCAGTTGTGTGTACGCTGGTGTTTCCACAGGCCTTAGTCAGAGCTGAAGACTGAGAGGGAATCTTGCATAAAAATGGATTGGGCAAATACAACCTATTTAGACAAAAACATTTTGGATTTGGGGCCAAGCCAATAGTCACTTGTAGGTCCAGCCAATCTATGTCTCTTTGAAGTTATTAAGTACTGCACGCCCCACCCATCATCCTTTATTCTTCTCCTCCTTAGGAACAAGTACCTTTGAGAGGGATGATATAATTCCAGCTCAGTCACACTGTGTCAGAGTGATACAACGCAAAGATCAGGAGACCCAAGTTCTAGTCCTGTATCTTGCTGCCAACTAGCAGCATGAGCTAGGGCACATCATCTAATCTTTTTGGAATTCATTTTTCTTGTGCCTAGGAGAACAGAAGTGGATAGTATTCCTTCTTGCCTTCTTTTCCTTTCTTCCTCCCCTCCTTCTTTCCTTTTCTCTTGCTCAAACATTCACTACCACTCAAAAACCATTTGTTGAACAAGGCAAACAAATGGATCTCCCAAGCCTTGGGCTTCATCCTGTGATTTCCTTAATTCCCACCAGCCTTAAATGACTCAGTGAAGCCCTGTCCTTGGAGAAATTTCAGTGGGTGGTTCACCCAGAGAAGCTGGAGATCAAAAAGAAGATGGCCAATGAGAGAATAAAGGCCAACCTTTGGCCCCTATCTCTTTGGATTTCTGCTGATCCAGCTTATCAGATCCCAGAAACCTGGCAAACCTCTGAAGTTCACAAAGAGCAAAGGGGAAGCCAAGTCAGGCCTCCAGTTTGGCTTCAGATGCCAAAACTTAATCTGGGCTGTGGGAGCTAACTGTTTTCATATGAAAGAGCAAATTCAGAACATGAGCATGGAAGTCCCTGTGAACGTCAGAGCTCTGTGTGCATCCTCACCCCCTTGCTGCTTTCATGCTCTCTCTCCTCTTGCCTGGCTCACTTTCAGGTTTTTCTCCATCCCTGGAAGTGGAGTTGCTCTGGCCCAGGCTCCCCATGAGAGTTTGGCTTGAACATTCATTGTCTGGCCCCCTCCTAGTTCTCATCTCCCAAAGTCAAGCCAATGTGTGAAGAAATGACCAGCTCAGCAGCCAAGGACCAGGGTGCACAGGTCTTGGTTGGGAGGGGCATCTGCAGGCCTTTCCTTGCCCACTGGGATCCTTGCCTAGCATAGTGATGATGTTCAGCCCTGGAGACAAACAGGAAGGGGAACATCAACATCAATATAAATACATATTTATAAAATGCATTTCTGCTGTATTGAAGCTAATATTCTGCCCTTTAAAATCCTGAAAATATAATTTCAGTGTGAAATGACTTGAGGTTACTCTATGAATCAGTGTGTCATTGTGAAAAATAGTTTTGGATCCCTTTACCTTATTGTAGACCTTTTTCATCCACTCTGGCAAATTCCAGCCAGTTCCCTTGGTCAGGCCACCACTCCTGCATGAATTTGCTCTTAGCCAAGACAGTCTCTTCTCAAAGGAACTTGGCCCAACCTAAGGGATCATCATCTTTCACTGAACAGAAAGACTGGGGAGATATCATGGTGGCATCTCTCGCTGTGAGAGCTTTATCAAAGGACTCAGACTTCATCACCCTTGCTGGTAGTTACCTAAGCCAGATAGAACAGTGTGGAGGTGGCTTCTTTGGTGCCCACACCATACCAGTTATTTTAACAGAGAGAATTTAAAGAAGTACTATGTACTAAAGAATTGGAAAGGCAAACTATACTAGGAGGTTCTACCTTCAAGAGGCAGCTACGACTCCTAGGGCAGGAGGAACAAAGGGAAGAGGTTGGAATTATTAAAACTTACAAACTTCGAGGCTTTGTAGATGAGGGACCCTGCAAAGCTGAATGTGGGTGAAAGGGCTGTTCAGCTGGTGCGAGGGTCCAAGCTCAGGTTGGCTGGGATCCAGCCTCTAAAGCAGAGTCTCTGCTGTGTGCTGGCCTCTCTGCGTGGGTATGATGAAGCTGGTCCTGTGAGTATTGGCAAAAGAGCAAACTGGATTCAGCTGCTGCTCCCAGAAATAAATGGAGACTCTGACAGAAAGAGGAAGCTGAAAAGCAAGGGCTTCTCCCTCCCATCTCCTCCTCCAACCTTGCTGGCTTTCTCCAGTAACTCCTCTTGGCAGAACCTAACAGGATTCACTGGCAAAGAAGAGATGTGATCTGCTCAGTCCCAGCCCCAGTATCACAAACAAAGCAAATAAAAGAGTAGGTTTGGAGATAAGCAACAATAGATTAATGACTGGCTCATGAGGGATTCTGAGTAGACCCATTGCTTTATCAGCTACGTAGGGCTGAGTAGCAAAGTAGAAAGAACTGTGGATTATAAAGCAGGGACTGTAATAAATATGAATGGTAACTCAATAGATATTGGTTAAATTAATTAATTTCTCATGTAACATTAAGCCACAAAGTCTCTTGTAGCTTCAGTTTGCTCATTGCTAGGGATCTTCAGTGCTTTCAAATTATTTTATTACACATAACACTAGAGGACCTTGCCTGATGTACAGATAACTTAAGATTGTAAAGACTAAGTACAACCGTTTATTGAATCCCAACCTATTTAATCCCCGTTTGTCTTGCTTTTCTCATCTGTAAATGGGAATATAATAGACTCTTCCTTATAGGATTATTTAGAGATCTAAGTACCTTGCAAAGTACTTAAAGCAGTCCCTAGAACAGAGCACACAGTGAATAAATGTTTGTTATTATCATTCCTCTGGTCAACATCATTATTGAGATTATCAAGGAGTACAGAAGTGAGGAAGCTGCAATTGCTATCCGTTCACTTCCCACAAGCTAGAGAAAAAAAGGGTACTGAAACAGTAATCATGATTCAGAATAGATTATAGCTCAGTGTTATAATGTAAGTTCAACACTGGTCTAGAAGCATAGAGGAGAAAGAGGAGAAAAAAATGTTCCCAAATGTCTATGAACATGTCTGCAACAGTGAGTTTTTCATCCATCAAGTCTTCATCATCCTTCACTTCAGCACAACTTTCTGGGAAACTCTGCATATTACCAGCATCGAAATGAAGATGAAAGTCCAGAGTGGCTGATCTGGGGCTTCTCTGAGTGGGAGGATCCCATGGTCAATGGTCTAGGGCCCTCTCTGAAAAAGAAAGCAAGATAGAGAGGTGGATGTATAGATACAAGAAATCCAGAGAACACCTGTGAGATACTCTACAAAATGAACTTCACCAAGGCATATAGTCACCAAACTCTACAAGGGCAGTGCCAAAGAAAAAAGTCTTAAAGGCAGCTAGAGAAAAAGATAAGAACACGTACAAATGGAACCCCATCAGGCTAACGGCAGACTTCTTGGCAGAAATCTTGCAAGCCAGGAGAGATTGAGGGCCTATTTTCATCATTCTTAAAGAAAGAACTTCCAACCAAGAGCTTCATATGCCACCAAACTAAGCTTTGTAAACAAAGGGAAATAAAATCTTTTCCAGACAAGCAAGTGCTAAGGGAATGTATTACCATTAGACCATATGTACAAGAGATCCTTAAGGGACTTCTAAACATGTAAACAAAAGAATGATACCTGCTACCACAAAAACACACTTGTATATAACCCACAGACCTCATAAAGCAACCACACAATAGAAACTACAAAGCAACCAGCTAACAACTTCACGAAAAGATCAATACCTCACATATCAATATTAACCTTGAATGTAAATGATTGAAGTGCCCCACTTGAAAGGCATATAGTGGCAATTTGGATAAAAAATAAGAGCCACTCATCTGCTGTCTTCAAGAGACCCATCTCATATGTAACAACATCCACAGGCTCAAAGTAAAGCACTGAAGAAAGATTTTTACACAAATGGAACTCAAAAAAGAGCAGGGGTCACTATTCTTCTATCAGGTAAAACATACCATAAACCAACAATAGTGAAAAAAAAAAAGAACAAAGAAGGGCATTACATAATAATAAAGGGGTGACTACAACAAGAAGACTTAACCATTCTAAATATATACACACCCAACATTGGAGCACCCAGGTTCACAAAGCAAGTACTTCTAGACCTATGAAAAGACTTGGACAGCAACAACACACAATAATAATGGGGGACTTCAACAACTCACTAACAACATTAGATCATCAGGGCAGAAAACTAACAAATATATTCTGGACTTAAATTTAACACTTGACCAATTGGACATAATAGACATCTACTGAATACTCCACCCATTGACCACAGAATATACATTCCTCTCATCTGCATACAGAACATACTCCAAGATCAACCACATGCTCAACCATAAAGCAAATCTCAATAAATTCAAAAAAATAGGAATTATACCAATCATACTCTTGGACCACAGTGGAACAAAAGTAGAAATCAACACTAAGAAGATGTCTCAAAACCACACAAATACATGAAATTAAACAACTCACTCCTGAATTATTTTTGGGTAAACAAAAAAATTACAGCAAAAGTAAAAACATTCTTTGAAATAAATGAAAACAAAGACATAACATACCAAAATCTCCTGGATGCAGCAAAAGCAATATTACAAGGAAAGTTTATAGCACTAAATGCCTACCTCAAAAAGTTAGAAAGATCTCAAATTAACAATGTAATATCACACCTAGAGGAACTAGAAAAACAAGAACAAACTAATCTCAAGGCTAGTAGAATAAAAGAAATAACTAAAATCAGAGCAGAACTGAATGAAATTGAGACCCCAAAATTCTTACAAAGAATCAATAAAACCAAAAGTGGAGTTTTTGAAAGGATAAACAAGATCAATAAACCACTAGCCAGATTAACCAAAAAAAGAGAGAAAATCCAAATAAGCAGAATCAGAAAGGACAAAGAAGACATTACAACTGATCTCACAGAAATACAGAAGATCCTTAAAGACTATTATGAACACCTCTATGCGCACAAAGTAGAAAAGCTGGAGGAAATGGATAAATTCCTAGAAATACACTTTTCATTTGCCTTGAAAACTGGAACAAGACAAGGATGCCCACTCACCACTCCTATTCAACATCATATGGAAGTCCAGATCTACAGGGCAAGAGAAAGAAATAAAAGGCATACAAGTAGGAAAAGAAGGAGTTAAATTCTCTCCTTACTGATAATATGATTCTGTTTCTTGAAAACCCTACAGACTTCACCAAAAGGCTCCTGGAACTGATCAACAACTTCAGGAAAGGTGAAGTATACAGTCAGTATTCCAAGATTGAGTTTGTAAGAAATTGAAACCATGAACAGACTAATTGAGTTATGAAATTAAATCAGTAATTTAAAAAAAACTACCAACCAATAAAAGCCCCAGACTAGATGTATTCACAGCTGAATTCTACCTGACATACAAAGAAGAACCAATACCAGTCATACTTAAACTATTCCAAAATACCAAGGAAGAAGGACTCCTTCCTAACTCATTCTATGAAGCTAGCAGCACCCTGATACCAAAACCTGACAAACACACAATGAAAAAAGAAAACTTCAAGCCAATATCCCTGATGAACATAGACACAAAAAATTCACAACAAAATACTAGCAAACCAAATCCAGCAACACATCAAATAGTTAATTCGCATTGATCAAATAAGTTTCTTCTTAGGATGCATGGTTGGTTCAACATACACAAATCAATAAATTTTATTCACCACATAAACAGAATTAAAAACAAAAACTATATGATCATCTCAATAGACACAGAAAAAGCTTTTGATAAAATTCAACATCCCTTCATGACAAAAACTTTCAAGAAATTAGGCATTAAAGGAACATCCCTCAAAATAATAAGAGCCATTCATCTATGACAAATCTGCAGCCAACATCTTATTGAATGGGCAAAAACTGGGATCATTCCCCTTGAAAACTGAAACAAGACAAGGATGCCCACTCTCACCACTCCTATTCAACATAGTAGTGGAAGTCCTTGCCAGAGCAATCAGGCAAGAGAAAGAAATAAAAGACATGCAAATAGGAAAAGAAGTCAAATTATCTCTCTTTACTGATGATATGATTCTATTCCTCAAAAACCCTAAAGACTTCACCAGAAGGCTTCTGGAACTGGTAAACAACTTCAGTAAAGTCTCAGTATAAAAAGTCAATGTGACTGGGCACAGTGGCTCATGCCTGTAATCCCAGCACTTTGGGAGGCTGAGGCAGGTGGATCACCTGAGGTTGGGAGTTCAAGACCAGCCTGACCAACATGGAGAAACCCTGTCTCTACTAAAAATACAAAATTAGCCGGGCATGGTGGTGCATGCCTGTAATCCCAGCTACTCGGGAGGCTGAGGTAGGAGAATCGCTTGAACCCAGGAGGCAGAGGTTGCAGGGAGCCAAGATCGCACCATTGTACTCCAGCCTGGGCAATGAGAGCAAAACTCCATCTCAAAAAAAAAAAAAAAAAGTCAACGTACAAAAATCAGCAGCATTTCTGTATGCCAACAACATTAAAGTTGAGAGCCAAATCAAGAACATAATCCCATTTATAAATAGCTGCAAAAATACAATACAATACAATACAGTACAATACCTAGGACTACATCTAACCAGGGAGTTAAAAAAATCTCTACAAGGAGAGCTATAAAACACTACTGAAGGAAATCACAGCTGACACAAACAAATGGAGAAACATTCCATGCTCATAAATTGGTAGAATTAATATTAGTAAAATGGCCATACTGTCCAAAGCAATGTGCAGATTCAATGCCGTTCCTATCAAGCTACCAATGTCATTTTTCACATAACTAGAAAAAACTATTCTAAAAATTCATGTGGAACCAAAAATGAGCCTGAATAGCCAAAGCAACCCTAAGCAAAAAAAAAAAAACAAAACAAAGCTGGAGGTGTCACATTACCTGACTTCAAACTGCACTATAAGGCTACAGTAACCAAAACAACATGGTACTGGTACGAAAACAGACACATAGATGAATGGAACAGAACAGAGAACCTAGAAATAAAGCCACACACCTACAGCCATCTCATCTTCAACAAAATTGACAAAAATAAGCAATGGAGAAAGGACTTCCTATTCAATAAATGGTTTTGGAATAGCTGACTAATCATATGCAGAAGAATGAAACTGGACCTCTACTTTTCATCATATATAAAAAGTAACTTAATATGGATTAAAGATTTACCTAAGCAAGAATCCTAGAAGAAAACCAGGAAACATTCTGTACATCAGTTTTGGGAAGTAATTTATGATGAAGTTATCAAAAGCAATTGCAACAAAAATAAAAATTAACAAGTAGGACCTTATTATACTAAAGAGCTTCTGCACATAGAAACTATGAACAGAGTTAACAGTTAACCCACAGAATGGGAGGAAATATTTGCAAACTATGCATCTAACAAAGGTCTAATATCCAGAATCTATAAGGAACTTAAACAATTGAATAAGCAAAAACCAAATAATACCATTAAAAAATGGGCAAAAGACATGAACAGACACTTCTCAAAAAAAGACATAATAAGTGGCCAACAGACATTTTTAAAAAAGTTCAGTATCACCAATCACTGGAGAAATGCAAATTAAAAGCACAATGAGATACCCCCCTCACACCAGTCAGGATGGTTATTGTCAAAAAGTCAAAAAGCAAGAGATGTTGGTTGGTGTGTGGAGAAAAGGGAACACTTATACAGTGTTGGTGGGAATGTAAATTAGTTCAGTCACTGTGGAAAGCAGTTTGGAGATTTCTCAAAGAACTAAAAACAGAACTATCATTCGACCCAGCAATCCCATTACTGGTTATATATCCAAAGGAAAATAAATTGTTTTACCAAAGAAACCCCCACATGCGTTCATATGTTTATCACAGCACTCTTCACAACAGCAAAGACTTGAAATCAACCTGGGTGCCCATCAACAGTGGGCTAAATAAACAAAACGTGGTACATATACATGGTGGAATACTACATAGCCATATAAAGAAACAAAGTTATGTCCTATGCAGCAACATGGATGCAGCTGGAGGCCATTATCCTAAGCAAACTAATGCAAGAACAGAAAACATGAAACTACATGTTCTCACTTGTAAGTGAGAGATAAACAATAGGTACAAATGGACATAAAGATGGCGACAACAGACACTGGGAACTACTTGGCGGGAGGGATGGAGGGGACAAGTGTAGAAAAACTATGCTCATTACTTGGGTGACAGGATCAATCATACCCCAAACCTTAGCATCATGCATTATACCCAAATAACAAGCCTGCACATGTACCCCCTTGTATCCCCTAAAAAAAAAAAAACAGGGAAGGAAGGAAGAGAAGGAGAGAGACAGAAAGAGAAAGAAAGGGAG
>NW_012103142.1:13853819-13892631 GCF_000951045.1 Mandrillus leucophaeus | reverse complement strand
AAGGAAGGAAGGAAGGAAGGAAGGAAGGAAGGAAGGAAGGAAGGAAGGAAGGAAGGAAGGAAGGAGAGAGTGAGGGAGAGAGGGAGGGAGGGAGAATGGGAGGGAGAGAAGAGAGGGAGGGAGGGGAGCCAGAAGTGATACTACTCTCCTGTTACCTCTACCCTAGCCTAGCCTGGAAGAGCTAGAGGAGGACCAGTTAATGTGCAGGTCCCAGTGCACAGTGAAAACAGGGGGGCCCTGTTTAAAAATTATTAGTAATTTCCACATATTGACCACAGAGCATTAAACCAAGAGCAGGGCTCTTCTGGGTGCAAGGTGAGACCACACAGGTCACAGGTCCATGAAGCTGCCACAGCTAGAGAGACCTCATTAAAGAAACCATCCTGCTCCCCCCATTAAGAAAATGCATGCAAATGGGTACAAGCTAGGTCTCAGCGAATTATAATAATACTTGAGGTTTATTGAGTATTTAGTATGTGCCAGACACTCCTCTAAGCATATGATGTGTATTAACTAATCTATTACTCCAAAGTAGGTTTTATTATTACATCCGTTTTAGAGGTAAAGAAATTGGAGCTCAGAGAGGTTACGTAACCTGTCCAGTGTCACACAGCTGCTAAGTGGAGCCATGATTGCAAATCCAGTCAGCTGGGATCCAGAGCCCGTGCTTTTAATCACTATGCTCCTGTTTCTCTCAAAGCAAATACCATTTCTCCAGAACTCTCCAGTCCACGTCCCCTCCGAGTGTGGCAAACCAGGGCGAGAACAGAAATCAGTATTTGCTTACTCTTATGTCATAGTCTAAACCTACATATACATTCCAATATCTAATTTGCTTTTCATGGTTTTTTTTCCCTTCTATAAATGGGGACGCCTGTGTAAAACAAAGTAAAGAAGAGAAAAAAGAAAAGAAAATTTGCTGGTAATTCTATTAATCAGACATAACCACTGGTAATATATAGGTATATAGACATCTAGCCATCATACATGTTTCTCCAAATGCATTATACTTGAACTTTAAGTGTAATTGTCTATCTTGAAGAGTTTTCCAGACCACTAGATTTTCTCAGCAGCATCATGTTTAATGTCCCTCCACTATGCCATTTTATTTGTGTAAGATAATGTATGTATTCACATATTGTTGGACATTAGTGCCGTGCACCATTTTTGTTATTCAAAATAGTTCTGGGATCATAATTGTGTAGCTAAATCTTTGTATCCATCCATGATTATTTCTTGAGAAAAAAATCCTAGAATTTGAAACACTAGGTCAAAGGGCAAATTATATTTACTTAAGAAATTAAATTAAAACAAAACAAAAAGAAGACAGCACTGCCACCTTGCATTTCAAACATATTGCTGATTGCCCGTGGTGATGCGCAGAGGTTTCCTGCAGTGCACACACATTGGGACGGCCACTAACACTTTCTAATGATTTGTTTCATGGCTTCATACCATCTCTGTCCTGCCATCTCTGTTTTAGATTGTGGCCAAGAAATACCGCAACTATGATATCCCAGCTGAGATGACAGGCCTGTGGCGGTACCTCAAGAACGCCTACGCCCGTGATGAGTTCACTAACACCTGTGCAGCTGATAGTGAGATCGAATTGGCCTACGCTGACGTCGCCAAACGCCTCAGCCGATCCTGAGCACAGCCATTTTGCCCCATCCCCACTGCAGAAGGACTCAACCACTCCCCTAAGACTCCAGCTTCATAGACTCCTCTTTCTCACTGCCTTGAGGCACACTTTTTGTAATCAAGCCTCATCCTTGCTGGTATCATGGGAACTCCAGCTTGCTCTCTTTCACGAAGGTCCGCACCATCCCTGGCCTCCTCACATAGGAATCTAGCAGAAATGATAGACACAGTCCACCTCTTGGCCTGCCAGCCTGATCTGGGCTCAGCATGTTTGGGGTCAGTCAGTGTTGGAGAGCCCACATATGGGATTGCCACTGGCTTCTTCTGCCAATATCAAAATACCTTCTCAGATGCTTTAGAAACATGCAACACCAGCTCCTTTTCTACCCTCCTCTCCGTCCATACCTACAAGGCCAAGGACAAATGCCATCATCCTTCTTAGAAAGAGATCTATTACCCCATTAGGAGAGACAGAGAGAGTGAATGGAGGAGGACCGAGCTGGCTGTGGACTTGGGTGTCTGGTAAACACAGCTTCAGTCTCACTACTACTAACACTCCGGTTATTGGGCACTAAGGGCCAGACTGGAAAGTCACTTGAGACACAGTCTCAGTTTGTTGCAGTGCCAGGAATGCTGTGCTGCTGCTGCGCACCTGGCCCGTGCTGTCCCTGGCTTCCATGCTGTCCAGGCCCTGCCAGAAAAGGAAATTGGCATGCAATTCTAAACTGCAGTGACTGGGATGGGAGGGGAGGGGAGCAGTGTTGATGCCAAAAGGCCCACGGGGTCTACCAGCCATGGGGTTTGCTTGCTTAGGAGTAGTTGTTTCAGTGGTGATTACAGGCCTCGGTTTGACTGTGCTTACCAATGAGTGGTTTTTGAGCTATGAGAAAGTGTATGGGAGTGGGAGGAGGAGGGATGGGTGAAGACAAAAGAGTTCTTTATGACTCTTGATGTTCCCTGGTAAACTTTTAAAAAGGCCTTCTCTCATGATCTAAGCCTTGGACTGGTGGCGTCATGTAACTGCTAACCGTACAGTAAAAACCCAAGAACGGGCCAAAAATGTCTTCCCAGTTTCTCCAAGCTGCTTCTGGAATGCAGGTCTGTTGGCTGGGTGCTCTCCAGCAGTTGCTCCTGCCTGATTCGGCTGTAGCCTGTAATGGGTAAGAGCCACGTTTAGGAGGTGGTCAGATCATGGAACACCTTAGGAAGAAAGTCCATGAGCCTTTCTGACTAGAAAACCATGTGGCTTGAACTTGAAGAAAAATATAGACCCATCTGGGTTAATTTTCCTACAATCAGACTTAACTGCCAGATGAAAAAAAAGGAAAAATTTTTAAGCTAATATTTAACTCTTTTGTCATTCTCCTTGAGTTTCATCTCCTAAAAAGCTTACCCAGCCCGAGCTTGGGGACCTGCGCAGAGGAAACTAAGAAAAATACTCTCATCAACTCCCTCTCCCAGTGAACGCCCAGTGAGAAAATCCATTTGCCACAGGCCCTTACCTTCAACAATCCCCCTTCTATGGCGTTCGCTGGGAAAGGGTGAGGCTCCCAAGTGCCGGAAAGCCCCTGGACTTGGCTCATTTCTCAGCAAGGGCAGGACAGCACGGGTCCTTTCCATAGAAACATCAACAAATTCTAACCCAAGCAATCCCTGGACCTACCTGCCTCCAGGGATCTCTGAAGAAAAAAGGTGACCCATTGATCACATCAGAGGAGAGGAAGCAGGAGGCCTCCTAGAGCCCACTGAGGAAGAGGAACTTTCTCAGTAGGACACTTTATAAGCCTGAGAAAGCTTTGAAAAGACAGAATGAGTTGATTCATTTCCACCTCTAAAGGAACCTTTCCAGGTCCCCCTGGAAACTGTGCCCTGGAGATGTTTAACAAGGAGAACTGGTGAGGAAACAGTCCTTTTTTACTGTAGGGAAAAGCCCCAAACTGGCCTCCTGGGGAATGAGGGCTGGAATGATCCCGAAGGCCTTTTAATTAGTGTGAAATCCTGCTGTACTCAGAAATCCTTCCCCGAATTTACAGCACAGGCAAGATGACCTAAGAGGCAGTTTACTTCCCTGAGACCCACAGTTGGGCTGTTCTGGAAACACATCTGTGAATCATAGCCAATTGCCACAGAGAAAACAGAACCAAGCGTCCGGTGAGGCGACTCCACCCCAGAGAAGGCTGCAGAATTCCAAGGACTCGGATTGGATATTCAGAATTCAGCAACTGGCAAGTCCTTAAAAACAAACAGGCCAAACCAAATCAATATTGCTGTTTCTAGATGTCCCTTCTTGTGGTTGAGTTAGTTTTACAGAGATAAATATATTAAGGCAAGGAGGTGGGGATGTTATATGATCAATTATAGCCATTTAAAAGAGAGGGAGGAGTTACAGAAGGAAGGCACTTCTGGGTCCTTAATTCAGAAATATCTTCATATTTCAGAACTGGTTTGTCATATAGCGCAAGTGACTCTGGACTAAGAGTTACAGTGTCTTATGACTAGATTTATTATGGTATATTAAAGTAACAATACCATTAACATTACCTTCCTTTTTTTTTTTTTTCAAAAGAGATCTTTCTCCAGATGCTTCAGCCTGTCTAGTCTTCTTATCATATGTGCAGCACATCATGTCTCAGCAACAGTGTGGTGAGGTCCTTAGGTGGCCCAAGAACAACTCAGGAAGCATGGGAGGGTCTGTAGTTGGGACCCCACACTACACAGCTATAGGGTAGGAGGCTTCTTTGTCATTGGTCCTGAATGAATACGAATCGCTCAGAAAGCATTTTGGTGGCACAGAAAGGGGATGTATTTGTGTGGAGATCTTATTTTATTTTGTATTTATTTATCTCCTTTGACTTGCACAGCACTATTGGGGGTGGGGGAAGCAGGGTAGTGGGAGATGAAGAGAGAAGCAAGAGTCAAACTCAGAATGACTGAGTTGAATTTACCGTCTATTCAGCACTGCCTGTTTCTGAGGTTGGCCCAGAGAGAAGGTATTGAGTAAGATCTTAATGACTATAAAAAAGTAAGCTGGATAAGGAAAATCATGATGGATCCAGAGCACAGTTTCTTCAGCTCCTGATACAGAAAGTCAAATGCTTGATAAATTCAGTCACAGATGTGAGCATGGCTATATTCTTTTAAACAAGAGGTAGAGTGACCTAGCACTAAGCAAATGAACTGAAATGTCGGAAACACAGTCCATCAGCTTATTTGGCCACACGATCCCAAACTAGTTTTAGCTTGGGAAATTGGCCTGTCCTCAGCGTCACCTTCTTGTGCTGGTGGGGCCAGCGAAGTCTTGATCAGAAAAAGGCCACACCAAGAGTGAGGTTTCCCTGACTGCCTTTTCAGGCCCTTGTCAAATGAAACAACAGAAGCTCTTCACAGTTCTGTGCCCCATGGCCACTCGACAGACAGACAATACCAAGCATCTTGAATTGTTATAAGATGGGTCATGCCTGAAATAGATCTTGACCATATGAGAGTCCCAGAAATCAGCAAGGCCTAGACAAATAGGATTAAGAGGGAGGCAGAGGGAAGAAGGTGCAGGTTGACCTTGTAAAGAGTTTAGCATCACTGTGAGAGACTGTGTCTAAAATTAAACTGATCTAGAAGCAGCAGGTAGGTATTCGGTAAGTAATTCTGTGACTCGCCTCAATTCCCACTGGCCAGGGGTCATCTCAACTGCACAGTGAATCAAGATGCTGGTGTCATCCTTCTTGGAAAGAGGAAATGTTAACTCATGGTTATACAATGATTCCCAAGGGATCACTTTCTTATTTTTTTAAATGACATTAACGAGAATCTTTAAAAAAGCATCAGAGAAAGACGTGTGCATGTGAAGCACCCTGATTCTGATGTTACGAGAACTTAAGTGAACAGGACCTGCTGCACACAGCCCCATTGTCTTCTATCCATTTCTCTTTATCATTCAAAGCAAGCAACATGTGCCCTCCTCGTGAGCACACATTCTTCTCCTTTGTCAGTATGTGTCTCCCAGCTTAGTGTCAGGATACTTTCGATTCATAATTATGTATGATCCAATGTGTACATAATTTCATTTAACGTTATTTAAAGAAATAGATCCAATTTCTCTCTTGCAACCAAAAATAAATAAAATACATTGCCTCAATATAAGGTTTGGGTTATTCTGTGTTTCTATAGAGGCAATCTGTTTTTGGTAAAATGTACTTTTAAGGATCCAGTCATCTAAAGTATTTTATGTAGAGTTAGAGATTTCACAATATTGACTATACATATATTTAAAATACAAAATATCCAACTGATGTTTGAATTTGTCTTACTTTCCTGACCACCTCATTGTTCCATTCTATAAGGTGGGGAGTTAACTAGCTTAACAAAAGATGCTTAGCTTTTGTAAAAGAGCAAGTGTTTCATTTTACAAAGACACTCCAAATGATAGTTACTTGATTTTCTCGAGACCTTGAACTGTGGTGATGAAATAACAGGACTTGCTTTCAAGCCTGAATAAATGTAAAATGCCTTTTAATGAAGATAGAGCTGAGTGTTTTCCTCATGAATCTGAACCAATTACAAATTTGTGTTCCAGTCTTGATTGGTATTGACTGATTCAAATAAAGTTGGTTTATTTTCACATATTACAAAAGTGGTCATCTAACTTCTTATTTGAGGTGGGGATTTCCTATGCTGTTTTAGATGACAAGTATGAAGTACCTTTTTTCCACATAAAGGTTAATTTATTTTCCCATTATAAAGGGAAATGTTTACTCTTTTTAAAAATCAAAAGCATGCCTGAATAATTTTCGTATTTTAGTAGAGATGGGATTTCACCATGTTGGCCAGGCTGATCTCGAACTCCTGACCTCAAGTGATTCGACTGTAACCCCAGCTACTTTGGAGGCTGAGGCAGGAGAATTGCTTGAACCTGGGAGGTGGAGGTTGCAGTGAGCCGAGATCACACCACTGCACTCCAGCCTGAGTGACAGCAACAGAGCAAGACTCCCTCTCAAACAAAACAAAACAAAAAAATCAAAAGCAAATGGAAAGGAGTAAGAAGAAAAGGAACAGCACAAAGTTTGTGAACCAGCCATCCTAGAACCATTTTTTTTTGCAAGGCTAAATAAACATTCTTTCATAATACTTGGGCTAGGTAAAAAATTATACTGATGCCCTTTCAGTGTTTCATATTTCCCATCTGCATTGTCATCCATAGAGGTAGAACAGTGACAGTCCAGGTATAATTTAAATAATTCCTTAAAATATCGTTCTTCTTGTGCCCAGAGCTCTCTGTTGGCTCTCAGTGGCTTGTGTAGCCCTGTCAGCATTCCTGGGCTGAAATCCCTACTCTCAACACCACATCACTGACTCTGGGTTCAGGTTCCCAGAATCCTTAGTAAGCTTTGCCTGAAGCCAATGTGACGTCTGATGAAGACTTCTGTGAGCATTCACATTGCTAAAGGGTACAAAGTTCTCGGCTGTCTCTTGTGTCCTCTAGACTCAGTCATAACAGCACTTCATTATCTTGGAATAGATGAAACAGCAGACCCAGGGGTGGATCCTGATGGGAGGGGTAGCCTGATGGGAGGGGCTCAGGGCAGGTGCAGCAGATGCAGCTGGTGATCACCCCAGCATCCCGACTCCCATCTTCCACAGGCAGAGCTCTCATTGGGTCAGGAGTCCACCATCTCCCTCCTCTGTACTCACCCACACTACTAAGATGACTGAAGCGAGGGTGATTTCATCCCCATTTCCAAGGGTAAAGCACAAATGATCTGGGCCATCCTGCTGGCTGTAGTTGGTTTCAAAGTGGCTCCTGACCAAGTTCCGCCCAGTATTGTGAAGGGAGATTTGCTCAGGAGCTTCTGAGAAAGATCCCCCTGTTCTTAAGAAAGTGACTCCTTAAGTCACTACTTCTGGATGTGGGTATGAGGCCTGGAAGTGCTGCCGTCCTCTGGGGACCCTGAGAGGGTAGCAGCCTCAGGGCAAAGGCAACATGCTACAAAACACAGCAAGAGACAGAGACAGAACCTGGGTCCTTGATTTGACCACAGAGTTGCTAAATCAACAAACCCTGAAACTGGTCCTAACTCTGGATTTCCTGTTCTGTAATTCATCCCAGATTGTTTGAAGGTGATTTTCTTTTCCCCCATGAGTGACCCAAGGCATTCTAAGTGGTATATTAGCCAAGTTAGTCGTGGTGGTTATTTTTTTAATAGCCAGTTAGATCATCAGACTGCTCACCCAGGAGGCGTCCCAGGCTTCCACTGTGTGAACGTAGGGCATCTGCTCTCCAGGCTGACCAAGAGCTGGGAGCATGGGAGACATCATCTCTCTGTGTCTTGGTTTCCTTAATGGTGCTATGAAGAAACCAAGGGGCACAGGATGGCAGTGACTGTGTCTAGCATTGAGGAAGACTAAGTCCTATTCCAGACAAGGTTCCAGAGAAGTAACATTGGAAATGAGAGTATCTCATTACACTCAAAGGTGTTGTGACCTACACTTCTTTTATTTATTTCTTTTACTTTTATGTCTAGTGGCTAACTTACCCAGAGCCCCCTGTAAGTTTTACCTTGTGGGAAAAGGCATGGAGTATAAGACTGGAGAGGTAGGAAGCTCAGGATTGAAAACAAAGAAATGAGAATTTGACTGCTAGGCCCGTCATTAAACTAATATGTGACCTTGAGCAAGGCTCCTTTCTGGGCCTCAGTTTCCTGAAGGGAGTTACGAAGTCTCCTTGGCTATGAGAGTATACAGTCTCTGATGAAGAGTACTTTTTGGTAATAAAGGGTTATTTTAAGTGGAATGACATTTCAACCAATTGGAACATTCAGTCTATTGGGAGGTCTCTCTGTGGTCTTCCTTAATGGAAAGAAGCCAAAAACCAGAAAATACACAGCCATCAGGTATTTGTCTATGTGAGTTTTTTCTTTTAAAGTAAATTTCAGAGTATGACTTGGAGTCAATTTACATTATATGGGTCTCCTATCTTTCTACCTAGATTCACTGAAATCGACATCCATGTGCAATAAACATGACTCTGAGGCCCTGCAACTGGGTTCATTCAGCTGCATTTATTTATGCAAAGAGTAAAGCATAGCCAAACTTTGGGAAGATTTTTAATTAAAAAAAGTGGAGATGAGAAAAGCAAGTTTCAATGTAATCCTCCTTTAACTAGAATATCTCAATGCCCCACTCTTATTTCTAAATTCATACAGGCCTTGGAGTCTAGACTGCTAAGATGCATAATACAAATGCTATAATAGAGACCAGTGTAGAACCCAGTACTATTCCATCTGTGGAGCAGTGCTTGGTTTCACACCATTTTCAGTCTGTCTAGAATTGTTTCCTGTGTGTTAGTCACTGTTACCACCCTGTCCCCAATTAAAAACTAAGCTCCTTTAAGAGATAGAGTGCAGGTTATTCAATTTTTGTGCTGTGTCTCACCTTGTCTAGCACTCAGCAAATATTAGATGCTCAGAAGTATTTATTAGTGGTTGACTGGAGAGATCATGAGACACTATTGCAGACTTCTGGGTTCACCTTGGATCTCACTCTTCATTTCCTTCTAGTCTCTGACACCCACTGTACCATAATTCTGAAAATAGAGTGAAAACGGAGAGCTAAGGAGAGAAATACGTGTTTGTGTTAGTTAAATATGCTTCTAAGGTGCTTCTGAAGAATGTATCCTTCTAAAACAGTGTGTACAGCATTTGTCTATCTGGCTGAAAAAATCAAAAGCTACCTAAGCTTATTTTATCACATGGTTCTGATGAGTTAATAATTTAGTCAGTTGTCCAAATTAGCCACAGAATTGTGCCTAGATTAGGTGTTACATTTAGAAACAGGTTAGAAGCTTTGAGGTGAGGGTGATTCTGGATGCCATAGTCCTAGAATTATCTAGCTAAATAAGGTTTAAACAAATGCATCTTTTTTCTGCATATAGGTTCATCAGGGAAAATTTTGAAAATACAGTTAATAAATAAAAAATAAATAAATTATACTGGTAATCCTTCTGCCCACAGATAACCACCTTTAATTTGTAAATAATTATTTTCCCAGACCTTTTCTAGTGAGATATAAATATAAACATGAATAATTTTTTTTAACAAAACAAGAGCTAATATTGAGAACTGAACCTAAGGTACCTTCCTGTCCCCGTGATAAACAATTCTGGGGCAAATATGTTTTTCTGTTTCTATGCCAAACAATACTAGGACCAGACAAAACAAACAACTTCCTACTTTCTCCAGGAAATACTTGCTTACTTATCAACACCTACAGCTTGCTCAATAATAACTGTTCAAGACCTCACCTTACAGCGCCCATTGATTCAAAGTTTTTACATTATAAACCTTGCCCAATTCCAGCCCATTTTCTGCCTTTCAAGACCCACCTTAAAATCATTTGGCCCTAAATGGCCCTAAGACCCTGTAAATATCCTTCCCTTCTGATGTGCTACTAAGACTCTGTCAAGGAGGTATTCTTCTGTGTTAAAATAAATCTGATAAACTTAGCTTTTCTTGGTCAACAAGTTTTTCTAGCCGTCTTTTTTGAGAATTATCATTAGCCAACACTCTACACACTTTTGTTAATGGGATTTTTTCTCATGCATACATCATGAATATCTTTCCATGCCCTTTTTCACCTATAACATCATTCTTGTGTATTACATTTAACCAGTTCCTTATTATTTGGCCCTTAGGGTCACTCTAATTTTTTACTCTTATAATTGATGCTATAATGGAGTACCAATAAGCTGGCTTCTTCATTATGTCTATTTTTCCCTTAGAATAGATTTCTGGAGGTGGAATTGCTAAGTCAAAAGGCACATCTATTGTAAGGCTCTTGAGATAGATTGCTAAATTTACCTCCAGATTGTTCCAAGTTACTCTCTCACCAGCAGAATACAAGTGCTTATTTTCTCACATCATCACCAGTATTGAGATGTGTTATTTTTCAATTCCACTAAAATGGATAAGTGAAATACACCTCATGGTTGTCTCTTTATTTAATCACGTGTTGAAGATCTTTTCCAAGGACACAATTCCACTTTCTTTACTATCGTTAGGTTCTCTCTTTCTCAGACAGAAGTGTGCTAGTTTCCTTCCCTGTAACTTAGCTACATGTCCATGAGACTGCCACACCATGGGATGAGTTGAGTATGAACTGGTTTTTATGGTAGTTGTTGCTCCCTTTCGGCATATTTTGAAGTAGATGGCAAAACATAGGTTCTTTCTTTAACTAAAACATAAGAAAATTAAAAAAAGAAAAAATTTCTTTTTTTAGTCCACATAAGGATTACCATTTTAGGTCAAACCCAGTGTATACCCCTCCAATATAGTCTCAAGGGTACTAGGAGCATATTATGGAAAGGGGTGTATGTGTTGTGGGGGGTAGGGAGTTCTCTCTGACTTACAGCTTTGGAAACATTAGTATTGGACTTGTGAAGAGCTATTTTCTACCAAGAAATTCCGCCAGATATTCTCACAATTCATTGAGCTCTTGGCCTTCAGCATAAGATCGATCAGGCTGCCATTAGGGAAGGTGAGTGTGGATGAGAGAAGAGAAACCTGGAGAGCTGGCAGGCCCTGCCCTGGGGTTTGTGGAAGTGTGATATAGGAAAGTGAAGCAAAAGAACCTGAAATCAGAGTCTATATTTCTAGAAAAATGGTCTGCAAAGTACTGTGGCCTCGAAAGTAAGATCCAAGAGACAGGCAGATCTTCAGTTTTAAATCCTAAATTAATTAATGGTGTAGGAGACTTTACATTCACCTGGAACCACAGGACTTTTAGAAAATGTTGGTCTTCAATCTTTCTTCTTGCACCCACGTTCTTATGTATCACACAGTTCTGCCTCTTATCACATTGACAGTGATTCTCAAAGGAATTCTTAAAAAAAAAAAAAAAAAACCAGGATGGCACTAAATATTTGGCCCTCGATTTATCAAGTTGTCATACAACATGAAAACAAAAACTAGGAGAAAGGTAGTGAATGTGAAAGAGCATGAGACTCTCGCTGAACCACAACATAATAAAGATGACAACAGGGCCAAGTTCAACATCCAAAAGAGACATGGAGCCCAAAAGCTAGCGTGTGGTTATTTAATTCTAGAAAAGGGAACTGTATAAGGGTGTTGAGGAAGATAATGAAAGGAGCAGTTAAAATGTAAACTGCCCACTGGAGACTATTTTAAAATGCTTTTTTGGAGTACCTTGCAAGGAGCTCCAAAGTCAATAATAAAAGCTCCTATAAATGCATCAAGGCAGAATGCCAACTAGATAATCAGTAAGACCACTTGACCTAGAGCTGCACTGAGAACTCTGTGTAGCTCTAAAATGGAAAAAATATGGAAAGGCAGTTATTTTTCCTTTAACTCTGTAAAGATGAAGAAAGACAACATGGACATTTTAACTCACTATTTTGAAAGACATTGTTCATAAATATGGATTCAAACATATGCCTAATGCACTGAAGGCAAAAACCGACAACAGGAGGCATCCTGAGAGTGAAGCCACCAGATAAAACACATGGTTGCATCATGGAAATAAGCTCCCCTAAGAGGGGCAGTGAAATGCCTCCATACAGGCAAGAACAAAGCCCACACTGCACCCACAGGATCATAAATTCTGAACTATCAGTTGTGGCTCATTCTTTGAGATACTGGTCTAAAACTACTGAGTCCAAAAAGACCAGCCAAATGCTAGGCTTCCTCTAGAACATTCTTGGCCATGACACAAAAAACTTCATCTCTCCCAGTGCAAAACCAAGGTGTGGTCACTCCTTTCTGCAGTTCCAACTGCCATATCACAAATAGTGTTAAAGGTGGTCCTCATGTGGTAAGTAGTACATACTTATATTATCTCACATTCTTACAACATTCCTGTACCATATCTATTTTCTTATTTACAGATATAGTCTGAGGCCCGCAACAGTTGCTTATGTTCATAAGCAATAAGAGCTAGGATTTCAACCCAAAGACTGCCATCACGTCTCATAGGTGAGGAAAACAGACCGCAACAACCAATAGTTTTCCTCAGTCAGGAAGGCAGAGATGTGATATGATCAAACAGAAAGTCGTGAAAAACGTCGTGAATTGATCTCCAGATACAATGTAAACCAGGTAGCACACAGTATGGGAAACCCTGTAGTAGCTAAAATTAAAAATAAAAATTGCTTCACAATGTATCTTGGAGACAGTTCTTTATAAGTACATATAGTTTTCTCAGTTGTTTGTTTTACAGGTGTATAATCTGCATTGTACAGTTGTACATTTATTTATTTATATTTTTAATTCAAAAAGGAAAACACATACACACAGTAAAAGTCATGCAATTCAAAAGTCATCGCAATGAAAAGAAGGCAACTCTCCTACCCTAAACATTCTCACCCCCTTCCCAGAGCTCACCACTGTTAACAATTTATTTCATTTGCTCCCAGAAAATTGCCATGCGTATATACACACTTACACATGCATTATATGCCACACACATATTCTTTTTTTTTTTTTTTTTTGAGACAAGTCTCTCTCTGTCGCCAGACTGGAGTGCAGTGGCACGATCTCAGCTCACTGCAACCTCTGCCTCCTGGGTTCAAGCGATTCCCTTGCCTCAGCCTCCCAAGTAGCTGGGACTACAGGCATGCGCCACCACGCCCGGCTAATTTTTGTATTTTTAGTAGAGATGGGGTTTCATCATGTTGGCCTGGATGGTCTTGATCTCTTGACCTCATAATCCACCTGCCTTGGCCTCTCAAAGTGTTGGAATTACCAGTGTGAGCCACTGCACCCGGTCCACACATTCTTTGAAAATAAGAATACAGGATATGTTGGTGGATGCATATGCATACATCTTATTTACTTTATAAAAAATAGAAGCGGAATGTGTTTTGTATGTTCTTTTTGGTAATTTCCTTTTTTGTCTTAGTTTATTTTTAATTGACAAATAGTAATTATATGTATTGATGGAATACAATGTTATGTTTTGATACATGTATAAATTGTGGAATGATCAAATCAGGCTAACTTGCATATCCATCACCTCAAACATTAATCATTGATTTGTGGTGAAAATGCTTAAAATCCTCTTTTTTCAGCTATTTTGAAATATACATTATTATTAACTATAATCATTGTGTTGTGCAATAGATTGCCAGCACTTATTCCTTCTATTTATCTGTAACCTTGAACCCGTTAATCAATGTCTCCCTCTTCCCTGTCCACCCACTCCTCATTCCCCCAGCGTCTGGTAACCACCATTCTACTCTATACTTCTGAACTGTTAAGATTCCACACATAAGTGAGACCTATGCAGTATTTGTCCCTCTGTGCCTGGCTTATTTCACTTAACATAATGTCCTCTAGACTAATTCGTGTTGTCACAAATGACACTATTTCCTGTTTTTTTTTTTTGTTTTTTTTTTTGTTTTCTTTTTTTTAAGGCTGAATGGTATTCCATTGTGTCTATATACTACATCTTTTAAAACCATTCATTCATTGATTTGGGTCACTTAGGTTGTTTCCATATCTTGGCTATTGTGAATGCTGCAATGAACATGGGAGTGCAGACATCTTTGCCGCACACTGATTTCAATTCCTTTGGGTATATATACAGTAGTGGGATTGCTAGATCATAGAGTCATTCTATTTTTAGTTTTCGGAGGAACCGCTATACTGTTTCTAAAAATGGCTGTGCTAATTTACAATACCACTGACAGTGTGTAAGGGTCCCTTTGCTCCACATCCTCATCTTTGTTATCTTTCATCTTTTTGATAACAGGTCTGATGTGATAGCTCATTGTGATTTGAATTTTCATTTTTTTCTGATAATTAGAGATGCTGACCATTTTTTCATTTATCTGTTGGCCATTGGTATGTCTTCTTTTGAGAAATGAAAGCAAAACATAGACAAATGGAGTTACATCAAACTTAAAAGCTTCTGCTCAGCAAATGAAACAATGAAGTGAAGACACAAACCACAGATTAGGAGAAAATATTTGCAAATTATACATTGGATAAAGGACTAATATCCAAAACACACAAAGGAACTCAGACTACTCAGTAACAAGAAACTAATCTTATTAAAAATGGGCAAAGAACTTGAATAGACATTTCTCAAAAAAGCACAATGTTTTTTGTATTTTTTTTACTTTAATGTGTATTGGAGAGCTTTTCATATTAATATATGTTTCACATTCTTTGCAACATCTATATAGTGTTTCATTCTATGAATGCAACCTAACTCACTTAACTGGTCTACTGTTAATAGATATTTAAGTCATTTCCAGTCGTTTGCTGTTGAAACAATGCTGCAGCAAACATCCTTGCAGGTGTCTTTGAACACGTGTGAGAAAATATTTGTAGGCTACGTTCTTAGCCTAGAGGTGTGATTGTCAGATCCCAGGGACGTACATTTAATTAACTATTATTTTTATTTTTTATTTTAAATAGGAAATGTATTTGCGTGACTCAAAAATTAAAATGCTAGAACACAGTAAACATTGGAAATTGTCATACTCTTCCTTGTCCCTGATCATCGTACTTCCTTCACCCTATCTAAACTAAGACTTTATTTGTGTCTTGTACTTTTTCCAGATTCTTCTGTATTCAGATGCAAGAAAATGCAAGTATATATACTTACTGCCCCACCTTCTTACCCGAAAGTACATAGTGTATACATTGTTCTATATCTTACATTTTCCACTTAATGTGTCCTGGAGATCTGGCTATGGACTGAATGTGTTCCCCAAAGATTTATATGCTGAAACCTAATCCCCAGTGTGGTGGTATTAGGAGGTGGTGCCTTTAGAAGATGATTCAGTCATGAGGGTAGAGCCCTCAGGAATGGGATTAATGCCCGTATAAGAAAAGACATGAAAGAAGTGTTCTCTCTGCCCTCCACCACGTGAGGATACAAGGAGACAACAGCTGTCTGCAAACCAGGAATAATTTCCCCCTGCCCCCAGACATCAGATCTGCTAGCACCTTCATCTTGGACTTTCCTGCCTCCAGAACTGTGAAAAATAAACTTCCATTGTTCATAAGCCTTCCAGCTGCTGACATTTTGTTATTGCAGCCCTAACAGACTGACAGATCTTTCATTATAAGTATATAGGGATCACCCCCCATTCCTTTTTACAACTGCATACCACTCCATAGTGTAGATGTTCCTTAACTCGATTAGTCCCCTTCTGATGGACACTAAAGTCATTTTCAAATTTTTGCTACTACAAAAAAAGCTGTAATGAATAAATATGTACATACCTCATTTTATACTCATATAAACAGATGTCATGCTACCACTTATAAAAAATTAAAGGAACACAGAATTATATATCTGTGTTGGCTAGCAAATATATAATAATTCATCAAAAGTATGAACAAAGACCTAATAATAACATTCCTTGCTGGAAAGGATGGGAACTTACAGAAAGGGAACAAAGTGGGAAGTTCTCTGTATACCTTTTTACATGTTTTTATTATTTGAGTCATGTAAATATGCTACAGTACTATGTAACTACTTTGAAAATTATGTAATATGTATCAAAATATGTTTATGATAGACTTAGATACACTCACAAGGGATTGTTTTCAAAAATAGGCTGTTTAAGGCATCTTTAGGCTTTTGAAGCAAAATTATAACTGGCCATGTGCTTCTCTTCTAAACTCATCCCGTAGTTCCTTATCTGGCTTGTAGCATAATTGTAAGCATCAATTTTCATGAATTTTTTCCCCAGGTGGTTAATTGACCATTGCTAGCATTATCTCTCTTTCCCTGAAACTCTAGAAACACTAGAAATAGTTACCAGCTTCTTTTTACAGAAGTAAATTAAGAAATGTAATTAATAGAAAATGCCCCACATCCCACATATATCCAACATTAAGTAAAAAGATGACCTATGGCTATGGAGAATTTCTGGGCAGCCTTGGTTTACAGTACCTCACTCATCTGGCCCATGTGTGAAATTTAAATACACAGTGCTTTGTGCTTCAAGCCTCACAGGAAATCTCCCCCACCCCAGGGAAAGGGCGGGCTGTAAAGCTGCTCTCACTTCAGTCCTCTTCTGTGGACTGCTGCTTCTGTGAACACCCAACATTCTCCCATTACTTGGACCTTCCAGAAATTTTAGGGTCATACACTATATTCTGAAGCTGCTTTGTTCATTTTTCTTTTAACTATGCTGTCTCTTCAACAAGCCATCCTAGAATTGCCAGGAGATGTTTGAAAATTTAGTCAATTAACATTCAATGATTTTTCTTCCTCCTTTTTTTCTCTTTCTCTTCTAAGAGCCCTTCTTGTGACAATTAGGTCCCCAGAGGCTTGCCTGTCCTTAGGCTTACAGCCTTCTTCTATAGTTGTATTATGATTTTATTACATGTGAGTGTATTATATATTACGTTACATCATACCAGATTATCTCTTTTTAGAATTAGAGAAAAAAAATTAAAAAGCCATTGTCTCTTTTAAGGGTGAACCCTAAGCTGAGATGACAATAGATCAAAACTGCCATCGCCTTCCATGTATTCATGAGACAAATCAAGGATGGTGAGTTTGTTTTTTCACATATCCACATTATAGGTTGAATTGTGTCCCCCCAAAAACTATGTTTGAGATATAAAGCCCAGAACTTGTATATGGAAACAGGGTTTTTGCAGATGTCATTAGGCTAAAATGAGGTCTCATATGGGATTAGGGCTCACCTTAATCCAGTATGACTGGTGTCTTTACAAGAGGATAAAAATTTGGATGTAGACACAGAGGGAAGACAGCCATGTGAAGACAGAGGCAGAAATTGAAGTGCTGCTACAAGCCAAGGAAAACCTGGGGCTACCAGAAGGGGGAAGAGACAAGGATTCTCCCCTACAGGCACTGGAAAGCATAGCCCCATCAACACTTTGATTTTGGACTTCTAGCCTCTAGAACTGCAAGAGAATAAATAGAATAAATTGTTTTTTCCAAGTCACTCAGATTGTGGTACTTGTTGCAGTAGCCACAGGAAACTAATATACCATGCATTTGTTCATTTCTAAAAATGTCTGGCATGTGCCCCTTCTCTGACCTGTTTCCACATATTCCAGACAAATTGGAATGTCATCCAAGTATCATCAGAGAGGCTGTCTGCTGCATCAAAGGTGAGATTTTAGCATTCTGTGTCCTGCAGCCTGAGACCAAGTGACTGGTTCATGCCCCCTCCCTGGCTTCATCTAGAAACTTTCCAGATCCTCTGCACTAAGTGGACACAAGTAGCATCCCAGGAATGCTCAGGAGATCGGAAGCCTAGCTCCCTATCATTGTTTTGCACACAATCCTCCACATTCCCAGCACTTCCCAATCCTGTGTTGCCCTGGCTACAGGCATTTGGAAAACGTTTTCCTTTGCTCTTTGGGCTCATCACACAAGGAGGCAAACACATCAGCTTTGGCCACCCCAAAAGCCTTTGAGTTCTCCAGAGACTAAAGGCAGAAGAGACCCATTTTCAAAGGCATTTGTCTGAAGAGCAACTGGAGGACTTACTTATTTGGCAGATTCTTCCTTCAGATTTCCTTTCAGGTGATCATGGATTTGGCATTGGAGCACTTGGCTAATCCTCAAAAAGCACAAATCAAACGCCCCGTTCTCCTGCCCCATAATTACTTTACCCACTTACTCCCCATGAGCTGGTGATAAAAGGAAATTTACCAAATAGGTGCTTAACAGATGGCCTTAAAATGTTTAAATTGCCACTTGAAGGAGGGCTGATGAAAGGGGTGTGCACAGGTGTGACTTAGGCGGATGAGACCTGCCGTACTTGTGCAGGGTGGGGCCACTCAGAGCGAGCACACCCGACGGTGGAGGATTAGGCAGGCTTCTTCCTCTGTGCTTCACCTTTGGCTACCGATTCAGATGCTGAGGCAAAGCCTGGGTCAGTGTCAGGACTGGGGCTGCACCTTGGGGAGTTATACAAGATTTCTGATCCTTTGCACCACATGGTATCTTCTACCACCTGCCCTGGGACCACCGACAAACCCATTTCATGATGTATTCTGAAGTGACCCAAATAAGCCTCCTTCTTGGTAGAAGTCGCCTCCTTCTGGTAACCTTAGAATGGGGAAAGGTTGAGCTCATTTGAGTTTCATCTTTCAGTTACTGCTCTAGCCAATTGGACCCACCCTTTAGCATCCATTTTCAGTTACTTTCTGCTTTCATCCGTGGAAATTCACTAAAGAAGTTCCTGTGCAGTATCAGTTTCTCTGGATGGGGAGGTCTGCTTCCTCGTGGAGCTCATATTTTGATTCTGCTCTCAGGACTTGGAGGGTCTCCCATCCTTTTTAGGCCATCTCCACATTTGAAGCCTCCTGCTGTGGAATCACATTTACTTTTTCTCTGAACTTGTTGAATATGTATGTTCCTAAAGTCTACTGCAGACATCCTAAAAAGCCCAGTGTTCCCTTAGCATTTGGGAGCTCCAGAATGAGAGGGCCACTTTCTCCCAAGGTCTCTATGATTTTGTTTCACCAATCAGCCCTTCCTTTTGGCCGAAGTGAGATTCAGAAGATGTCTAGAGAATTGATGTTCCTCATCTTTCCATCTTTTCTCTGTCAGATTTGTATCCACAATGGGAAAGCATTGTCCACACATTTCCACTATTGAGGGGAGGTGGCTGATAATTGCCCACTCTTTCAATTTGACCTATTTTTAAAAATATTCTTAATAACAATCTTCTGTTGACATTATGGGCATAACACAACTAAAATATTTAGGGTAGGTATTTAGTATGGGCTGCTATAATAAGGTATCATCGACTGGGCGGCTTATAAACAACAGCAATTTATTTCTTTCGATTCTGGAAGCTGGAAGTTCAAGATGAGGGTGCCAGCATGGCTGGGTTCTGCTGATAACCTCTTCCAGGTAGTGGAGGGCTGACTTCTCACTGTATCCACACATGGTAGAAAGAGGGCGAGAAAGCTTTGTGAGATCGCTTTTGAAAGGGTCCTAATCTCATTCAGGGGAGCTCCTCTCAAAGGCCCCACTTCCTAATACCATCACATTGTACTTTGGATTTCAACATATGAGTTTGGGGTACATAAACATTCAGTCAATTGCAGGAGGGCAATCTTTGGATTAGGTAGTGGGCAGTGGTAGGGTGGGGAGTCTCTCAGTTAGATCTCTCAACTGAATTGTCTTTTTTTTTCTTGGCCTTTGATGAAAAAGTTGTGATTTTTTAAAAACCTATTTCCTGAAGCATACGGCAAGTGTTATGGACTCTACTCTTGACAGTTTACCACATTTTGTTCAGTTACAAATCATTATTAACTTCCAGAGAAGTGAAAGACTTGGGGGTACAAGACCCCCAGTATCGCCTCTCTCCCCAAAATTGTGTTGTCATCATTCAGCCTTGAATCCAGTTCCCCACATGGGAGGCCACATGGTCTTCCTCAGTTATTGGGCATTGGAATCCACTCGTATTAGGAAAAGCAGTCTTACCTGCCACGACCAGTAACTGCCCAATCTCAGTGCTTCACCAAATAAGATTAATTTCTCACTCAGGACACAGCCCAGCTCCCATGACTGAATTCTGAGTGGCTCATGGCTAATGCTGCATTCTCCTTTGCCAGAGACTCCATTTCTCAGCCTGCCTTGCACTAGGGTGGCCACGTGACCCAGTTCCAGCCAATGAGAGAGGTGAGGCTGTGGGGCTGCCCAGGAGAATTGTCTTTCCTAATCAATGGAAAGAACATGTTCCGCTGCCCCCTTCTTCCAAGTCCTGCTAGGGACGCTGGTGTCAGCATGCAGTACTTTTTCCCTAGACAGTTTCAATAACTCCAAACTGTCTCCTGCATCCAGTTTGTCCTCTTCCACTCTTGTCTCTACATTCCTGCCAATCATCTTATAAAAACACCTGTAAACAAGGCTGGCTTCTCCTGCCTGTGGGACACCTTTAGATGCCTATGCTTAAGGATAAGGCATACCATCCATGAGAAACATGCCCAGTTCTATGGCTGCCTTCTCAGTGTGAGGTGGCAAACAGAGGATGGGAAGTCAACATGTTGAGGAATAGCCAAGTAGAGGGATGGAAGGAGCCCAGGCCCCTGGAGGCATCGCTGAGCTTCTGAACCAGTCCCAGACCCTCTCATTATGTACCTCCAGACTCCTTATTATGGAAAATAATTAAATCTCTTATTGTTGTTGTTACTTGCTGAAATAGACCCTTCATGGTCTGGTCCCAACCTGACTCGTCAGCCTCAGTTTCCTCTCTTCATCACAACGTATCTTGCCCACCAGCCACTATAAGCTACTTCAACATTCTCATGCTTCTTTGTCTTTATTCATGCTCCTCTCACTGCCTAGAATGCTTCCCTTCTGCTTCTGTTTCAGGCACATATATATTTATACTCCTGCTTCAAGGTTCTGATGGTTCTTCCTACAAGAAGCCTCCATGGATTTCCTCCAGGCATGTTTAGTCTCCTTGTGGCACTGTGTTTCTACCTGTGTGACAGGCCAGGTACACAGTTTACTGTGGCTATTTGTTTACACCCTGGTCTTCTCCATAGTTAGGAGCCACTTGAGGTCATGGGGCAGTGTTTTGCTTTTTTCTGAGGGCCAGGCAACCAGCACAGTACACTATAGGTTTTTAGCAAATGTGCCTTGATTGAACAATAGATAAAGCCTTTCCCGTCAGTGATGACACTGCCTGCCCGTGCCAGGAGCCCATCACTCTGTGAGCATAGCTCCCGCCCTTCTCTTAGCCTTTCATCCTCCCATGCTCTACTTCCGCCTTGTCTAATGAATTCCTAGACTGTTAGAGGTGGAAGAGACCTTAGAGTTTTCCTAAGGTTTATTACAGGAATGGCTAGTGAGTAAAATGAAGGATTCCAGGAATAAATATATTTGGGAAACACTAAATTAAATAAAATTTAAACAAGTCCTTCACCATAGAACTTCTCAGAGCCCATTATATGCTGACATGTGGTGGGAATCTCTGAAAAAAGGCAAATGGCAGGCAACATTTCTCAATATTCCACCCCCACCCCCACTGTGGAACTCGTTCCTGGGGAATATGTTGTAGGACACTGATCTGAAACAAGCCCTTAGTTCTACAGGTAAGAATTTACTTTCCTGAATCCCAGAGCCAAGCTGGTAATGGGGCCGCCTGCCCACCAGCTTGGAATCTCCATCCCGCTCTGTGGCTCCATCTTGATCTGCTCCACCACTTTCTGGCCACACCACTAATTTAGCACTTTGCATGGTTGGTCATGTATGCACTTATGTCTAGAGCTAAATTATAACTTTCTAAAAGGGAGGGGTCTTTTCAACCCTCTGCTAGTCTTCTCGCCGTCCATAGTCAGGCATGTGGTCAATGATATACTCTGACTGAAGAATGAACAGTACATGAATGAATGAGGGAGTTAAACATTTACCACATTATTTTGGAAAGTGATCACATCTCTTTGGGGACTAGAACAGATATACCATTAATTTTTGTACCACTAAAGAGGAAAATGTGTTCCATCACCTCACCACAGTATTTCTTATCATCGATTATAAGGAGCATTCTAATTTTAAGGGTGCTAAAATAAAAACGCATGCGTATCTTACTATTAATGAGTTACAGTAAAGAAATTTACTTGAGGCTGGGCGCGGTGGCTCACGCCTATAATCCCAGCACTTTGGGAGGCCGAGGCGGGTGGATCACAAGGTCAGGAGATCGAGACCATCTTGGCTAACACGGTGAAACCCATCTCTACTAAAAAATACAAAAAATTAGCCGGGCATGGTTGTGGGCGCCTGTAGTCCCAGCTACTCGGGAGGCTGAGGCAGGAGAATGGTGTGAATCCGGGAGGCGGAGCTTGCAGTGAGCCGAGATCGCGCCATTGCACTCCAGCTTGGGCAACAGAGCGAGACTCTGTCTCAAAAAAAAAAAAAAGAAATTTACTTGAAGCAAAACTCAGTTCCACAGATCTTCTCATTTCACTGGGAACTCATTTCAAAATTGTCCAAATCCTCAGAGTGGGAAAAGAGTGGGAAGGAAGAAAGGCTTGGAGTCACAGGGTTAAAGAAGAACAGCTAAGGAAGTTCTGCCAAGGGCCACAGTTGTGAGTGCCTTGAGGTTTTCAAGGGTGGTGGCCATTGCCATTGGGCAGCCTCCAGCTGAAACCCAACAGGCAGGGCACACAAATGGCATCAATTAATCTGAGATTGGTAATGACATGTTTGTTTTGGATTGAAGGAATGCCATTGTGGCTTCCATGCAGTGATTGGGTTGCTGTGGATAAAGGGTGGGGAGATGTGTATCCTGGACACAGTCATTCCATGGCCCTTGGGAGCCATCCAAGATGGTTCCAGGGTGTTTTTGGTAATTGGGAGTCTCTGGTAAAAGCATTTTCTCCAGGAACTTCAAAGAAAAGTCGCAAGTGTGCATTGTGATCCTGTGAGTCTAACACTCACCTGTGGATGGCCATGGGGCATTTCCAGTGAGCCCTGCCTGGCTTATTGGAAGGAACTATAATGCTGTAGAGTTGATACACACATCTCCACATCAGTTTTTTGTTTTGTTTTGTTTTGTTTTTAAAAAAAGGAAAAGCTTCTTTCTCTGACTATGTAAACACTGGGGCTAAGGGGAAGTCATTTCCCCATTTCCAGAATACAGTCCAAGTTCACGAGTTTGACATTTCAAACCAGACCCATGCCCTTGGTGGTCAGGTTGGTTTTCCTTTGGCCAAACACAACCTTCTGCACTTGAAGAGGGCAGCCTGGGGTGGAAGGGCACTTACAGGGCTTATTTAAAAGGGCACCAAAGTCTTCTGGGAGAGAAAATAGCTCTTTCCAGAGAGATTTTCATGATTAAGTGCAAATGAATCTGAAACACATGGATCAAATTTCCCTAAAATTACACACCGTTTTAAAAATTAAGGGGGCAAAGGGAATGGTTTTTCTGGTAACCCCAAAACATATGAAGAGATACACTTAATGCAAACAAAAATAAACCAAACAATGGTGTCTGGAGCCTTCTATTGGTACAGAACCCAGCTGAGCTTTGTCTTTTCTTGGTGACTAAGACTGAGGCCCTCCCCTCTCATCACTTAACGGGGAGAATCTGCCGCCGGAAGGCCTTCTTCAGCTGAGATGCACTGCCATTTTTAAGAGGGAGGCAGGGCAGCCAGGGAGAAAAGCCCATTTTCTGTCGGTTAAGCCTCTCCATTAGTTACCTTTACCTTTATGAATGCTGTTAAGATTTGGGCTTTAACATACATAACTTTAAGTCAGTAATATCCTTCATGCTTGCTTGATTTGTTGGCTCCATATGTAACCTCTTGGCCCATTAAATTGGCTCCAACTCAAATCCTGTTGTTTCTTTACTTTCAGCTTTCTTTTTGTTGAAAACAAGGGGGCATGGAGTAGAGGAAGAAGCAAGCAGAAGAAATGGGGAGAAGCTGGAGAAAGAAGAAAAAAATGGGATTCTTTCTACTGAAATTTCTAAATGTGGAACTCATTGTCTGTACTGGCTTTGAGGCAGAAAAAAAAAAAAAAAAAACCCTAAGAGTTTAAATATTTGTTGAAGTCTGGATTTCTCCCTGCACCCATCCCCCCATTCCCTCTAGTAAAATTAAAGCTGAAGCTAGCAGTTCACGTCTAGCTCTTGAAATGTCACCGGCAACACTGCTATTATTCTGATTTTCTGGGCAACGCCCGTCGGTTCCCTGCTGCAGTTCAATTAAACTAACTCTGCCTCTCGCAGATCTGACCTGACAGCTGCATTGAATTTGGGTTCATTGGGTGATTTATCGGGCTGGGTGATGTACAGCCACATGATTTAGGAGTGCAAAAAAACTCTGGAATGCACCAAAAAAGCAATATATGCATTATTATTAATAATAATAATAAAGATAAATGTCAGCCCCAAGTGACTCTGGTGGCCCTCGTCACTCCATTTAACATTTTAACGGTGGCATGTGGCCCCTGCATGGCACTTGGTTCTGTCTGGTGCCTTCAAGGAGGCTAAGAAAAGGTTATTTGTCAAATGCTGGGTCAGAGTAAAGGGGGGATATTTTCAAAGCTCTGGGTCAGACCAGCCCAGCTGCATTCCTGTCCCTGTCATTGAACAAGCTGAACTTTGTCACATTATTAAGCTGTCAGCAACGCCAGGGCGTTGTTTAGATTTCTGGTGGGAACTCCTCACACATGCTCCGGGGCTCCATGGGGATTTTATCAACACCATTGTAAAACATGCACAAATGAGCTGTGCTGCAATTGCCCTGGGAAGACCGGCTCATTCGGCCTCATCAGGCGGGAATGGAAATACCAGAGCCGGGCTCTTGTGCCACCCACAGGCAGCCTCCCTGGTGCCCTCTGCAAACACCCACCACACAGCAGGTCTCTTGCTCTTCACGTGACTTCTCCCTGGGTGTTGATGGCTGAGAGTTCTGCCTTGGCCCCAGCCAGATTGGAAGCTGAGCATCCTGGAGTTCAGGTTCATGTGGAACTGATGTGGTCCAATGAGACTGTAGCTGAAGTCCAACTTTAGCCCTTCAGCTTCCCTGTTTATCCCTCTTTCCTCCCTCAGTTCAGTTCATCCCTCACCCCTGAGATCTCAGTGTTCTCATATTGTTAGTCTTCCAGGCTGGGAGCTGGGAAAGCTTCAGATACAAATTAGAGAAGTTGAATCCTCAAGAATTATGGGGTGCACCTTCTCCGTAAGAAAGGTCTGCAGTCAAAGGAAACTGAAAGCGAAAGCCATGCTTCAAATTTTAGCTATCAACAACAAGACTCCAGGGAAGGAACTCAAGACTGGGGGCCATCCAGCAGCCTTCAAATCATGCCACTGCTGTCAGTACACACTTTACCTCTGCATGGAACTTCCTGAGTGTGGGGAAAGGGGCATGGGCAAAACGTGAGTTTTGATGGTAACAGAGATGCCTGCCATGTAGCTCCAGGGCCTAGTTCCCACCACGGACAGCCCATACCAGAAGGGAAGAAGCAGGCTTCAGGACAGCCTGGGATCAGCTGGAATCTGTTCAAACATCAGGCTAGCTCTGAGCACCATGGGGGAGAAACCAACTCTGTCCCCTACTGGCTGTGTGACCTTGGGCCACAACCATCTGTGCAATGGATGTATAACAGCAGCATGTGCTTTGTAGGCTGAAATGAGGACCAATCAAGATAATGCAAATAACAATGCTACGTATACTCCTAAACATAATAAGCAGTCAATACATTGTAACTATTGTTAGTCCCATCACAAGTCAGTTGATCTACTGATCTTCTTTTCTCTGACATCGCAGAAGTGAATATGGCAAGGGAAGACACAACCTCCTCAGACTGGACCACACAGACAATCACTTTCCACATAAGGACCTATCCTAATCTTGAGACATCTTGGAGGGATACCAATCACACAAGCATCCTTAGAAACTACTTTTAGGGTCCCCTTCACTCATTAAAAAATTATCAGGGTTAAGAAAACAAGCAGATGGATGGAAGAATAAATGTATGAAATATATGCGTGAATGAATAGGGAGATAGTATGTGTGACGTACCTGTATTTATATTCTAAATGTAATCTATGTATATATGTGTATACATATGGACATATGCACGTAGATGACGAATGGCTGAAATATACAGCATGTATCTTGTGTATCTTAACACATATATGTTTATCTGTTTACGTGTATGAAAACATTTGTATAAAGAGAGATGTCAGATGGATGGACGATGGATGGATGGATAGAGAGAGACCTGTCCCAGATGACTGGTGTCACTTGGAGTGTTACAACTCTGGGCACTCGTTGGCACCCCTAGCTCTTTCTACTTTGGTGTGCTGCTGTTCCAGGTTTTGGGTCTGGCTCTGCCACCAAACCAGCTGTGTGAACTTGAGAAACTCACTCGACCCTCCGGACACAAAGGAAGGTCCATTAATGACTCAGTCCTTCTCTAACATACATGATTCTTTTTCAACTTGCATGATCAAAAACAGAGCAAAGGAGTCAGCGCCGCTGTTCAGAATCCACAGGCCACATGGGCTGAAACAACGTAGGCAGTGACACTTACACAAATGAGCAACCCACACCTAAATAGAAACACATGGCCGCTTACCCTCCCCATTCCAGTGCACACAAACATGTGGGTGGTCTCCACAGGGAAGTGGAAAGGAACATGTACCTGCTCAAAGGATTTTTTCCACATAAGAAGAGCCCCACATCTTTCTCCAGACCTCCCACTGCCAACAATTTGGTCCATCACCCTGCAAAGAACTCCTCAGCGAGGGGAAACTTCTCCTAATAAGGCCCCTTGTTACCACCCCTGGGGAGCTGGCTAACAACCTCATTAATTCGGGTCCATCATGACCTTTGGACAGATGCTCTGGGCACATCAGGTAGAAGCCACAAACCTCTCCTGGGACACGCAAAGCATTAAATTTCCCCTCCTTCAGTGTATTTGGTGATAGATATTGTTAATAACTATCACAGATGCTACCATGTTTATTAACAAGCAAGGCCAGTGAAAGGCAAATGGTCACCCCTGAGACTGAGCCACCAAGATTCTGAGACAAGTCACCAACATGTCATGGCTCTGAATTGGGATTTACATTGAGGAGACCCCAGCTACACCCTGGTTCTGCCATCAGAACCACTTCCACTCACTGCACTGCCTTCTCAATTACAGAATGAGAATTATGATGATTGTACTGCCCTGCCTCCTCCTCAAAAGGGCTCTGGTGATTAAGAGCAATAAATGCAACTGAAGTTTTTAATAATACCTATTTCCAAGAGGATTAAATAAAACAATACACATAAGGTCCTTGATACAGAGACTGGTGTTCAGTAAGAACTCATAATCATTTGCTATTATCATTGTCAATATATCTATCTTCTAGACATAGCTAGTGCTGCATGCTGAGCTGGACACCATAAACTATTATTTTATTGGTTCTCACAACTTGAAGGGGGAGATGTTATTTTGCATTTTACAGATGAAGAAACTAAGGTGCAAGAAGATAATTTCTTCCAGATCAGGGCTGGAACTCATGCCCATACTCTCTAACTCCAAAGCTGGTGCTTTTTCATTTCTAACTGGATGAAATAATGTGTGTGGAAGTACAATCCTGTTCATAACTCTTATTATTATTATTTCACTAAAGACCCTGGTTTCCTAAGATACTCTCTATTAGTTAGGATGTGTGTGGCTGCATGCAACAGAATGCTCAACTGCCAGTGGCCCAGGTGATAAAGGCATTACATTATTTTACATAAAAACAAGAACAGGGCAGGTATGGTGACTCACACCTGTAATCTCAGCACTTTGGGAGGCCAAGGTGGGTGGATCACAAGGTCAAGAGATCGAGACCATCCTAGTCAACATGGTGAAACCCTATCTCTACCCAAAATACAAAAATTAACCAGCTGTGGTGGCACACACCTGTAGTCCCAGCTACTAAGGAGGCTGAGGCAGGAGAATCACTTGAACCCGGGAGGCAGAGGTTGCAGTGAGCCAAGATCATGCCACTACCAGCCTGGGCAACAGAGAGAGACTCCATCTCAAAAACAAAAACAAAAACAAAAACAAAAAACCAAGAAGAGAAGGAGGTGGTTCTAGGACTGGATCAGTAGCTCTATGAATTCAGGTATTTGAGTTAGCATTTCTGTGATTCTCTGACTTTCCCCTCATGGCTACAAGATGGCTGTCAGAGGCCTACACATCACGTCTTCACACCACAGTATCCTAAGAAGTAAGGCAGGGGTCAGAAGTGCTTTACCTCTGGCATCTCTGTCTTAGTCCATTTTTGCTGCAACAACAGAATACCTGTGAATGGGCGCTTTACAATGAGTAGAAATTTATTTCTCATAATTCTGGAAACTGGGAAGTCTGAGATCAAGGGACCAACATCTCACAGGGCCTTCTTGATGCATCATCTCACAGTGAAAGGCAAGAGGGTGAGAGAGAGAGAAAAAAAAAGGAGGGGGCTAAACTTGCCTTTTATAACAAACCCAATCTCACTCATGAGGGTGGAGACATCATGGCCTAATCACCTTTTACAGGTCCTACCTCTTAATACTGTTATAATGGCAATTAAATTTCAACATGAGTTTTGGAGTCAGACATTCAAGACACGACAATTTCTCTTTTTTAATTGTGGACAAAAATCTTTTTTGGAGGCCTCTAGCAGTGTTCTACTTGTATCTTACTGGCTGAATTGAGTCACATACTTATCCCTAGGCCAATCACCAGCAAAAGGGAAGAGAGTGCCTCTAATTGAACTAGAACAACCGTGGGACAATAAGAATGTTGGAGTTCTCCTTAGCAAGGGGGAAGGGGAAAAGGCTATTGGATAGTCAACAATTCCTCTACATGGCATTCAGGCCTCCACTCCTCTGCCACCCCATAGCCCACTCCCCTCTGCAGCCCCACCCTCCACTGCTCATCTGCTGGACCACACTCTGGCCAGCCAGTCTCCTCATCACTTGACCGATGTGTCACACTCAGGCTCCCTTCTCTGTCCTCCTGTTGGTATTCCCTCTGTTTATAGTATCTTTCTCTTTATGGCTTTTGCCAATGACAATTCTATTCCACAATAAAGCTCAGTCACAACTTGTCTTCCCTGATAAGTGCAGTCCACACTGATATCACTTTTTATAAACTCAGGAACACTCATAGTTTGAAGGAGAGGTGATCTAGCCCTGTAGTTAAAAGCATGGACTCTAGAGCCACCCTGCTGGCATTTGAGTCCTGCATGTACTACCACACGTGTGACGTTGAAAAAGTCACTTGGTCTTTCTGGGCCTCTGTTTCCTCATCTGTAAAGTAGAATTAACAATGGCACCCCCCTCACAGGACTGTTGTAAGGGCCAAAGGGGTTAATATAAAATAACTTTTGAGTGGTGTCTGACCACTGTCTGTGAATTCTCTTTTTACTAGTAAACTATCCCTTTCCCTATTTAACTTCCAGGACTAAAGGAGAATATCTGGATTACTCAATTTTTATGGCACTTATACAAATTGAGGTCTACAGAGGTTAATTTTTCTGACTTTTCCAATGTCATAAGCATGCAATGACATTCTGTTGGCAGATCATTGAAATATAGACACTTGGTGCTCTTGGGAAAACTTTGTACAAAGTTTCAGAACCTCTGGACCAGGGTGTGTGAAAGGCTGGGACTTCACTAAAACCATCAGCACCCCCTGGCAACTTATTAAAAATGATCTTTCATCGACCTTATTTTAGACCCTCTGAATTAAGTGGTAAGGCTCAAATCTGTTATTTGAACAAACTTCCCAGATGATTGGTGAAGCAAAGATTGATACCCACTGCTGGAGCTGGTGATGGGGTCCCCACTGTTGCCATTTCCTTCAGACATAAGGATCAGGTACAGAATCTCTAGGACAGGGAGACAGACATCTCTAAGGACCAAAGCAGACCTCTGTGAAGACATGAATGTAGGCTTAGACAGGGGACACGGGGTAAAAGGTTCTCTTGGCGCTAGTTCGGTCACCATCAGAGTTCTTTAGGATTTTCGAGACTGGGGAGTTTGGCCAATGCTGTGAATTTCCTTGAAGGATTCATGTTGAGGAATGAGACAAGATGGAAAGGTGCCACTTTCTCAAGACCCAGACTATCATTCAACTCAATTTTGGTCATTTTTCCCCAGAGTTAATTCTATTTAAAATCTCATTTGGGAAGCCTGGACAACTTGGATGGAGATCTTATTATTTGTCTTCTATTGTGTAATAAATCACCACAAACTTAGCAGCTTCAAACAACACAATTGTCTCATAGCTTCTGTGGCGAGGCCTCTGTGGGAAGTTCAGCTGGATCCTCTGCTCCAAGATCTCACAAGGCTGCGCTCATGCTACAGGTGAGGGCTCATCAAAAGGTTTGACCAGGGAAGTATCTGCTTCCAAGCTCACAAGGTTGTTAGCAGCACTCAATTTTTTATAAGCAGTCAGATTGAAGACCTCAGTTCCTTGTTGGCTATTAGCTGAAAACTGCTCTCCAATCCTTGCCATATGGACCCCTCTAACATGGCAATTTGCCTCATCAAAGCCAGCACAGAAGCGAACTACTAGGAAGGAAGTGACAATCATTTGTAACCTAATCAATACTGCTGTATTGATTAGAAGCAAATTACTCAAGGAAAAGGGATTACCCAAAGCCATGAGTATCAGGACATGGGTATCGTTGGGAACCATCTTAGAGACTGCTTACCATAACCCTCATATTGAAAAATTTCTCTCTCAACTGAAGGGATTGAAGCCATTGAAAAGAATTGTCAAGGATGCAAAGATATCACATGGGCAGGGTTATATTAATTCATGCATATCATCTCTCAAATTATTTTATTACATTAGCTCGTCATCTCAATATTTATTCATGAAATGTTATTGATAACTGACCAGAGTGAGTATTTCCTGGGATACAAGATGAGTAAAAAGGGGACTGCCCCCAAGATGCTTTTAGTCCTAAAGGAGAGATAAATTACTGTTGCTGTTAAATGTCTATTGCCAAAATCCTTACTGTGAACTACTTCTGGAAACTGAAGCACAGGATCTCCTAAAGGCTACTAGTAAATGCAACTATATTATCCCAGGAGAGAGAACTCAAATGATATATTACATTTTAGCAAGATTTGGCTGCTAGTCACAGAACAGGTATAAATGGAAGCCCAAACTCAGTCACAGTGGCAGACTGGTGGGGGCAATACTGTCCAGCCCTTGGAGGGCTACAGAAGGGATGCCCCCTGTGAGGAGGGAGGAGGCATGCTAGAGGATGCTGGGAGGGCATAGGACAAAGGGACATTCTTCAACAACTGTCCTGTCTCGGGTAGACTCAAGTTTCAGCCAATAAATTTTGGCTAAGAAAGGTGTTTGATAAAACATGGAATCCTTTAGCCAACATTCATCACCTCCAAACACTGTTAATGCAAAATGAAGTTACAAAAATAGGGTCGTGAGTTGCTTTTATGCATCTAACAAATATTTATTGACTGTCTACTCTGTGCAAAGCGTGTGGGCACTGTACTTACTGCCGTGCAATTTCTTGAGGAACCAAAAGCAGGATAACACCAGGCCTGCCTTGTAATACATTGGGAGAATCATTCTACAGTTCACACGGGAACCCTGCCAAGGAAGACAAAATACGGCCCTAATCCTCCTTTCATGGAGCTCTCCGTGAAGGAACAGTGAGAGAAGCCAGCCTAACATTTATAAAGCGGGAGCCTCAAGTGAAAACTGCTTCTTGGAAAGACAGCAAGAAGGGAGGGGCCCAGAGGTTTGGAAACAGCACTTGATAACAAGGCTGAAGGGGCTGCTCCTTATGGGAATTCTAACATGTTCACTGAACTCATTGGTGTGGGAGAGACTGAGATTCAGAGATAAGCAGACCATCTACTTGAGAAACGGAATGATGTTTGCCTCCCAGCGCCTACCCTAGCGCAGGGACAGGACTCCAGGCTCCCCTGGGCTAGGGAGGTGGGAGGGAGTGTCTTTAGCTGAGCCTCCTAAGCATAGCCAACCACTTTGTCATCTCCAAAAACACACGCTGGAAGAAGAGAGGAGAGAATGTTTGCACTGACCTACCTAATTATTGTTACATTTGAAGCACCTACCTTTCCTTATTAACACTACAGTTTTTTCGTTGCTCAGAAATTCTAGTCAAAACCACACCCTCACAAACAAATCTACCCTGTCACTCCCTTAGAAGAAAAAAGTACCCAGGACTGCATTTGATAAACAGTCTTCACATGATGAGTACACTCTGCTTCAAAGTGTCCATCATCAACACGGTATAAGTAACTTTCATCCTTGTGCCTAGAATGTTTTATGCTAGCCACTTAAATTCATCATAAGAAACTTGGTGTTTTACCATTAAATGATAATAGAATAACATGCAAGAGCAGCCATATCGATTATTCTGGGAGCTAAAGGGGCAAAACTTCAGAATGAGGAGTCTCAGCTAACATGTGGGACTGGGCCAGCTGAGTCTCTGGGAATGCATGGGCCAGAGCTAACCACTTCTCCTCTTCCTTCCGGTCCCTCCAGGAATTGCAACTCACCTCAAAGATCCCCTGAAAATAGGCACCCCATCACCTGCCCCCTGTATTTTCCCTTATGGCTGTACCTGAGGGAGTTTGGTTCAGTCAGATCAAAAGTGCTGATTTTGGCCAATAATCAACAAGAACTATTAACCCAAGCTACGTGCCCAACATTGCACTAGAAAGGAAGACCTAGTCTTTACCTGTCTAGGGTAACTTTAACTTAGAGACTTGTATAAGACTGTGCCCATGATTTTCCTTTATCTTTTAGTTTCTATTCCTATTTTAGTATTTGTGATCTTTACACTGCCAGAGAACAAAGACATATGTAACACATGTCCCAATTCACTATGTTGAGTTTACATAAAATTATGGTTTGTGTTCTTTCACATTTATTTCCTTTTCTTTTTTTTTTTTTTTTTTGAGACGGAGTCTCACTCTGTCGCCTAAGCTGGAGTGCAGTGGCATGATCTTGGCTCACTGCCACCTCTGCATCCCGGGTTCAAGCGATTCTCCTGCCTCAGCCTCCTGAGTAGCTGGGATTACAGGTGCTCACCACCATGGCTGGCTAATTTTTGTATTTTTAGTAGAAACAGGGTTTCGCCATGTTGATCAGGCTGGTCTCGAACTCTTGACTTCGTGATCTCGGCCTCCTAAAGTAGCGTTCTTTCACATTTCTAACATTTACCCCATCACCACCAAAAATAGTTTTTGTTTCAGAACATGAGGACACTACATTAAGAATTGCCAGGGTGGCATATGATGATATGAGTACTGGGAAGAGAGGGTAGGTGAGGACAGAGAAAGGGTACACGCCTACTTTATGTCGCCCCTGCCACCTTGAGGCTATACTTACAACTTGGACAAAGACTGCCAGATTTGCAGAAAAGTTAGAAAAGGAGGAAATACTGAATTTTAGAATAAGAAGCAACTTGGAAATCTTATGCTACATTTCATTCATCTCAAAAACCAAACAAGGGTACATAATTTGCCCAGCTCGCAACCAATAAGGAGTAAAGCTAGAACACAACATCAGGTATGTCTTGCTCCCAAGCCTGGATTCTTTCTCCATGCTGGGCTGTCCCTGGGAATCAGACATTCACATCATGGCAGGACTCAAACATCAAACACACTTGTTGTCAGATCTTTTGCAATGATTATTTTGTGCTTGAGTATATATCATCTCTGTCTTATCCTCCAGTGGATTATGTGTCCTGACCTCTGGAGCATCTCTCTCTGGTGTCCCTTCATGTGCCCAGCCATCTCCTGGGCCCTAGTAAACAGACACATGTTCAGTTGCTTTCAACTTTAGTGGTAGGGTGCTCACTCATCTTTCTGTTGTAATTTTCCTTATAACAAACTTATAACAACTTCTTATAGACATACACAGAGAGAAAGAGAGAGAGAGGGAGAAACTAACAATAGTTAACAATAAGAATCTGAATCTAAGGAACTGTGACTATTTTAAAAGCAGAGAATATATTTTAACTCATGAAGCAGAGCTGATCTGGAAATAATCTGGCTTCGATATGCCTCTAGTGTAACCCTTCGAATATAAGAACTCACTATCTCTAATTTCTTTTGTTGCAATTTTCCAATAAAATCTGGCAGTGGCCCAAGTTCTCAGAGACTAATAGGGATAAGAATGTCCCTGATTTTCCTTCAAAATGAGAAATCATTTCAACGTGAGGAGTCCAGCCGCAACTGGCACAATCCCCAAGGGTCTCTGGATTTCAGGAGAGGGACCTGGGCCTCTCTCTGGCCATCCCAGCAGGCTCCCAGACTTATAATTATTCAGTCAGCAGCCCAGAATTGTGGCCTACTTAGTTTTCTCTAAAAGCACTTAAGGACAGTTTAATGAAAGGAAAGAGCAGCAGAGAAAGGGGAAAAATGCTTTTTTTAGGAACTGAACAAAATATCATGTTTTCTTCTCTCTCTCTCTTTTTTTCCCTTTTTGCAATATTTCTCCTCAGAGAAAATTATAGTCTTTAGGGCCAGCAATGTGCTGTGTATGTTTTGCTTATTACAGTGGTTAAAACGAGAACCATGGGTGATGGAGTATCATTATAGCATTCCTGATATCCCTGATATATTTGTGCAAACATAGTTGTGGGCAATGCATGGACAACGATGAGCCCGTGTTGTCTGGAGAAGTTTCTTCTCGTCTTTGTTTATTTGCACAGCCTCTTGCTTTACTCTGGAATCCTCCGTTTGTATTCCTTTTTACAGTTTTTGCCTCTTTAGACTACATTTTTCTTTAGTGTATCTTCTTTTCCACCTCCCTCAAGCAGCATTGAAATGTTTCCATGCCAAACAATTTGCAAAGGAAATGGTTCAAGTTAGAAATGGAGTAAAATGGCGGCTGTAACCACAACGGTGAATTTCTAGTCGTTACCACTTTATTCCCTTTGGTTTGTGTCTGTGTCTCTCGCTATTTTCTGTTTCTGTCAGTAGGAGCCCAGGAAGAAACCTCCTTCTTCTATACAGGGTGCCAGAGAGCCAAAAAATAAAAAATAAAATCACAATACCGTTGAATAGCAATGCTGGATAGCACTGAGCCAAATGCTTTGAGACATAAAGGAGCAGCACCCTCCATTCCATTCCATGCTCTAAAATTGCTTGAAATGTACTGAAAAGAAAGACATGAAATATTAATAAGGACAGGCAGGTTAGGGGACATGGAAGTTCAGAGAAAAGGGGTCTCTGAGGGCTGGAGAATTCTAGGAAAGTCCCATGGAGGATTGGAGCCCTGAAGGATGAATGGGGCCTTGGGAAAGCAGAGAGGAGGGAGACACACTTTTTCAGGAAGAAGGAGCAGGGAGACTGTGATGACTGCTCAGCCAGGTCACCAGGGTTCTCAATGACGTGCTCAACACTGGGAGCCTCACTGGACTCTCCATGAGAGAGCTTCCTAAATAGGCACGACTCCTACTCTACAGAGATTCATGTGCCCACTTTGCTGGCCTCTGGTGCTAACAATGCATATTTTATGAGTTTGAGCCCTCTTCTTAACATTTTATTTCTGCTTGAACTCTCATTATATTCTGTTTGCAGATAACAAAAACTCTAGGATTCTAACAAAAGTTACAGATTCTCTTCCCAGAAAAATTAACATAAATACAAAGTTATGCTTATAATTTTAGGAACCTTCCTGATGTCCCCTCATGAAGCCCAGGTTTAAATGCCTTGACTCAACTGTCCTTGAAGACAGAGACTGATTTTTATTCATCTTAGTAGCCCAATGCCCCAAACACAGTAATTGGTCAATAAAGATTGAGTGGATGATACAAGAATGAATTCTGTCTCTCTCACTTTTTGGCCCCCAGGGACTTCCCTCAATCGGCCTGCCTTAGGCCACAAGTCCACATTACCTACAGATCCCAGGTGCCCACGTGGAAGACTCTCATGGGACCTACTCAGATCTGTGGTTTCTGCTCCTATCCTTGTGAATTTTGATAATTTATGTTGCCTTGATATCTATTTCTGCCATTTCACTTTCTCATACGAGAAATGGGTCTCGGTCACCTTGACACAGTTTCCAGTTCAACAGCACCCAAATGGCTCAAGAACTCAGAGGCGTCTCTCCAGCCCTGCAGATGGAGCTCCCCACTTTCCCATCCTTCCTTTAAAGACAGCATTCCGGCATTTGCCCTCTAACTTGAATGACCCACACCCTACTCCTTTATTTATGCTGCTAGTTGCAGAGCTCTCTTCTCTCTCCCTGCCTCACTCTTCACTTCTGCCTTGAATGGCCCAGGGATGGAGTATCTGCCCTCCAGACTCATTGCACCCTCCCTGTCCAGATCTGTAAGTGAAAGCCTTCGAACCTGTTTCCCATTGTCGTGGTGGACTGAATTTGTGCTTTCCACCTGGAGAACCAGGGACTGCTCCAGGCTAGTTTTCCACCCCCCACCCCCCACCAGCCCCTGCCAGAATGTCTTGTGGAGGGAAACAAAGGAAGGGGTTCCTAGCACCAGAGTGATGGTCAGGCAGGCATGAACTGGACACAACTCAGACAAGAGCCATGAGGGCATCTGCCAGTATAAACAAGGTTCCCATGTGAGGGACCCTTTGATCTGGGGCAGGAAAATAGGCGTTGGGCTCTCCACTAAGTAAAAGAAACATCCCGTGAAGGGCACACTATAAATACTATATCCAGCTCTACCTCATTTCCCATTAGGGCAAGGTTGCTAGCCACTCTGTCACTCTGGTACTGGAACCCCAAATTAGCTGGGGCCTCTCAAAACACCTAAAACTTGTCCTTTCTGTGAATCAACGTTCTCATTGTTATTTGACCATCTTGCATCTCATCTCCCAAGAGTTGAGCTGTCTGGCATCTATGATGGTAGCCAACCAGCTAAAGAAACCCATGTCAACATGTGGAAAGAAGAGAAACAGACAAGGCTTTCATTCCTCTCATTTATTTTCTAGGTAAACCACATGCATCTTCATGCGTGCTCTCTGAAAGCACTGCCTCGATCTTATTTTCTAACCGCAAAGGGTCTCCCGTGAGGAGTATTGACACCTACTGGAATGAGATGCGTGTCCTGGGGAGGCAGGAGATGAAGATGCTCTGTGCCAGGAGGAAGCTTGCAGCGCCTCTTTGGTCATACTCCATGTTTTAAAAAGTTATTTGAAATGTGAAAAAAGCAGTTATCTGAAATGTGAAAAAAGCACAGTTCCCTCTCAGAGTTATTCTAGAGCATTGTCTAACAAGCCTTCTGAGGAGTTGTTTGATTCTGTCCTGGAGATATATGTTTTTAAGGTATTTAGTATTGATCAAGAGCCCAAATTCTGTAAAGTTAGATGCTAATCTGTAGAAGGCTGATAGGCTGTATGACAATTTTATCTGGTAGCAATGCAAGCAATTTCTGTCTGTTAGAAAAGGTAACTCCAAAGGTTACTGTTTTATTGTCTTATAGTACATTAACTAGTTTTACAGTTTAAGTTTTTAATCTTATTTCAGTAATTTTTCTCTCATTAGCTATCTACACTGCCATCTTTTGTATTCTCTTTTAAAATAGTTTTAGCATCCTGCAGAATCCCTGATTAATAAGTTCAACAAATGTTTAACTCGTGCTCACTCTATACTTGTAAAGGAATTTTTAATTTAATTTCTTGAAAACTATCAACTACATTTCAGCTATGGGCAGAGGCCAGTGTCAGGGGTCTTTTAACACCCAGGGTGCTGTAGACAAGCATCTTTCAGACTCTAATGTGTACATGAGTTACCTGGAACTTGTTATAATGCAGATTCTGATTTGCTAGTTCTTGGGTGGGGCACTTCTTATAAGCCTCCAGGTAAGGCCAACTCTTTCGTCAATGGACACCACTTTAGTGAGTCTGTAGGATGCAAACTGTCTTCACAAACCCCCCAGGAATCTGTGTCTTTCCCTATCCCCCACCTCCCTACAGTCACAGCAGAATCCAACAATCCTGACTTCTAAAGAACTGGGCCCGTGGATAGTTTCTGGGCACTGTGGGGGTGGTTTAAGTGTGTGTAGAGGGGTGTGGGTAGGAAGGTGGGGCAACATAAAGGAAATGAAGTGATTCATGCTCAACTACTATTGCCTGAGCATTAAATTCAATCATTGGGAAACCCAATCTCCCCACTGCAAAGGGAAACGTCCAACTTGGAGTGCTGCTCTCCAAGCAATACAGCCTCCACCCTCTCCTGATGGGACCCACCCAGGCTCTTCACCAAGGACCCCTCCAGAGCTGTCAAGTGCATGGATAGTTCTCAGACTTCGTGTTTTCTATGGCTGTTGAGCTCTTTGCACCTCCTTTGGGAAGAGCAGAGGTAGGTCCCCTTTGTTTTTAGTGGGCACATTTCAACACTTTGGTGGCTGACTCTGCTCTGCTGTGTGCTTTCTTAAGTCATGGTGCACTAGTATTTTAAATCCTTTACATTTCTTGGAACCAGAGATCTCAGAGACTCCAAGAAACACACAATTTGTATAGTTCACTCCAAAATGGAGAGGCATGCATTCCCAGGGAGGACTGAGAGCTCTGGTCCTGGCTCTCAACAGCCAGTTCATGGAGTGGGCTGCAGTGAGAAGAAAGGGGAGTGGGAGAGAGAGAGAGAGAGGAAGAAAAGGAAGGAAAGAAAGAGGGAGGGAGAGAGGGAGGGAGGAAGGAAGGAAGGAAGGAAGGAAGGAAGGAAGGAAGGAAGGAAGGAAGGAAGGAAG
>NW_012103142.1:13830026-13853769 GCF_000951045.1 Mandrillus leucophaeus | reverse complement strand
AGGAAGGAAGGAAGGAAGGAAGGAAGGAAGGAAGGAAGGAAGGAAGGAAGGAAGGAAGGAAAGGAGGGGGGAGGAAGAGAGGGAAGGAGGAAAGGGAGAAAGAAAAAAAGGGAGAAAGAAAGAAAGAAAGAAAGAAAGAAAGAGAGAGAGAAAGAAAGAAAGAGGAGAAAGGTAAAAAGAAAGAGGGAGGGAAAAAGGAAAGAAAGAAAAAAAGAGGAGAAGGGAAGGGAAAGGAGAAAGGAAGTAACAGAGAGAAGGAAGGAGGGAGGGCCAGAGAGAGGGAGAGAATTGTTGATAGATCCTGATTTAGTCTTTTATTCTGAAAGTATATTCTGCCTTTTGGGAGGTGGTGTTTAATGTCTTCACTGCAATGACATTGGCTATATGTATCAAGTGTTTGCTTTGTTTTCATTTTTGTTTTTATGTCCTATCCTCGTTCAGTAAAATAAAAAGTTGGCAATCACATGTTCATCCTCCAATTTTAGGGAAAATTTTTCTAATCTGGAAAGCCACACACCCAAGAACCACTGACCCTGGGCTCTCAGGCTACAGAAGACATAGCCCCGAGTAATTTAGTCCCCTCTTCCAGCTGTCTGGAAAGCCAGCACTTTATTCTGCAGTATAGAAGCACGTAACTTTCTACTAATCACCTCCCTGGTCCTCTTCTGCTCTTCTTCTCCTCCCATCACAATTCTGCCTAGAGGGAAGAAACCTTGATGAAACAGGTAACAAAGCCTCTTCTGCAGCCTTTTAATGCAAAGTCTGAAGACTGAGAAGGAGCTGGAGTTTGAAGGCCTGGGATTGAGCCTTGGTTTTGCCACTTGAAAACTGCATGCACTTTTATAAGTACTGTAATCTTTTTGAAGCTGAAAATCTTTCAGAGTTGCCAAGATAATAAAATCAGAAACATACATAAAGAGCTCTGTAAAACATAATGTAAAAGAGCTGTGAAAATATAATCTATTGTTACAAACCCCTCCATCCCTCCACATGTCTACATGCACATGAAACACTGTTGTGGAGAGCTAAGGTTTCTGGTTCACTTGTACCCACTGTTGGTGTGGGGACAGTCAAATGATCTTAGAGACAAGCAATCTGATTTTCAATTATTTATTAGATTTCATTTATCTGGGGTCTGTTGGATCATCAAGAGCCATCCAGGTAACTGGAATGTGGTCAGTAACCCCTGCTTTAAAGAAACTGAGGTAAAGAAAAAAAAAGTATAGCTAACTCAGTAAGTTAACAGTTTCTCGAATGTTCTGACATAATCTCATTTAATGACAAAAGAAAAGTGAGTGCTAATGTTCCCAATCACACGTGATACACAAAGGCTCGAAAGATAAGTTATAGCCCAAAGTCACACCATCAGCAAGTGGCCAGTGATCCCAGTTCAGGCTGATTCAGAGGCCCTGCTGTTTACCCTATACTATCCTCAGGCTATCTGAGAATCAACACTGAGCCCTTACTCACTTGTCATGCGGGAAATTCTTGGATAGAGTACTCAAGCCTCAAATTGTACCCCATTCTACCATTTATCAGAAGTGTAATTCTAGACATGTCCCTTCCGATAAGTCCTGTACAATTCATAGAAGAAATATAAAATTTCTAATCATTTCCATGAAAGCAATTAAAAACAAACACACAAAAAATAAAGAAACAGAATAAAAAAATTCAAGGCTGGGTGTGGTGGCTCATCCCTGTAACCCCTGCACTTTGGGAGGCCAAGGTGGGTGGATCACCTGAGGTCAGGAGTTCAAGACCAGCCTGGCTAACATGGTGAAACCCCATCTCTACTAAAAATACAAAAATTAGCCAGGCATGGTGGCAGGCACCTGTAATTCCAGCTACTCGGGAGGCTGAGACAGGAGAATCACTTGAACCCAAGAAGCAGAGGTTGCAGTGAGCCATTGGCTCCAGCCTGGGCAATGAGTGAAATTCTGGCAAAAAAAAGAAAAAAAAAATTAAAAAAGCAAACACAAATAAGTTATAATCAGTAGGCTTCTCTACTGAACTCATTATTAGCCAGAACTTACTATTGCTTTAAATTAAATGTCAATGATCATTTAATCATTTACCAGTGCTACTTTTCTTGGTAGGACTAGTAAACGAAATTTCTTGTGCCAAAAGGGTTAAACAAAGTATTTTTATACTATTTACACTGAACATTATCTAACTTGTTAGACTAATATTGGACATTATCTCATCAGTGTATGTTAGACGTAACATATGCATCTGTTACCGATGCTAAACATCTAACTGGGGGAGTGGAAATATAATATAATAAAGAGAATGTATACAGGAGGAAAATTGAACTCCAAAATACTTTAAATTACAACATGATGCTTTCCACTTTATTTAATCAAGTCCTTTCTTATAACTCAGTTAAAACGAGAGAGAAGAGAAAGGAGAGAGGGAAAGTAATACTAAAATTTATTCCTAATTTTAACTCTGAAGTATACAATAATCATAGTGATTTGATGAAATAGTTTGAAGTTTCCAAAGCAAAAAAATAATAATAATAATAGTTTTGTGTTTCTTCTGCAAGGCTTCTCTTCAAAAAGACAAATACAGAAACTTTACCTTAATCATTTTAATATTCTGACCTAGGAAAATTAAGATGTTGGTAATGTGAACATGTATGTTGTAGAAATGGATGTGGATCACAGGCGGTGGGTATGAATGACAAGGGTCAGTACCAGAAGGTTCACTGGAGCTCTCAAAAACTTAAAGAACAAATTAGATTAACTTAATATTAATATTTCAGTCACATCTAGTGAAGTGACTCATGCTTGGACTCAAAAAGCCATGTCTGCTCTATATGTTAGTCTATGATTGACTTACAGATGGGAGAAAGAAACAGAAAATAAAATCTCTGCACTTAAAAACTCCTTGATGTTGTTTATCTCACAAGTCATCTCTCTTTTCTCCTTTAAAACCCTCCTACTCCAAAGTTACCAAAAGATGGTGAGAGCCAGCAATGACTGCCTCACATGGCAGCAATGGAAGCCACACACCCTCTCCATGAGGACGTTCCTGTCCTCAATACAGGGAACTTTCAACTCAAGGGAGATCTACTAGAACAGGAGCCAGCCAACTATCTCTGTTTTTCTCGATAATGTTATATTGGAATATAGCTACACTACTTGTTTATGCATTCTCTAGGGCTGCTTTTGCAATACAAAGGTAGAGGTAAGTGATTGCAATTGAGAACATGTGGCCACAAAGCATGAAATATTTGCTCTCTGATCCTTTACAGAAAAGGATCCTTTGCTTGCTCCTGAACTAGAAAGAGCTCCAGATTTGGAGCACTAAGATTGGCATTTTATAAACTCCAAAGCTCTAGTTCTCAACCCTGCTGTCACTCTTGCACATCTGAGGGAAAAACACATATTTTCATCATTAATTCTGTCTTACCCCTTAGTAGAAAGGCTCCCGGCATGCACATACATGAGCAAAGAATTCCTAAGAAGCTAGTGAAATGTAAGCTTCAGGGTCACTCATATGCACAAGGCCTTGGGAAGGGCCCATGTGAGGTGTTCATATAGTTACCTGTTCTTGAATCATTTGAAAAAGTAAGATCCGGAGACTGTTGTCTCTTTCCATTCCACTTTTTCTCCAATGAGTCTTTTCCATATGTTGGGTACTGCTAGGATGCCCTTGGGCATTTCGAGGAGCCAACTAAACAGAAGTCGAGATGGGGAATTGGGGATATTTGTAGCTTGGGTGTAGTGGGATGTAGAGAAATAGACAGAGAGAAAGACATTTCACAGTCTCTTCTTTGTATGGTTACATTACTGCTAGTACCTCCCAAGATAGGAATGACTTGTGGGAATATTTCCAGTGCCCACCATGCTGACCCTTTGGTGTTACGACACAAAAGTGCAGGCTTAGTGGTCTTAGTGCTATGTGAACATGGTTCTGGGATACCCATCGCTGAAAAATGCATGGTAGTGGAGGAGAAACAGGTTTTGAAATGTGTAAATCCAGAAGCTAGTCTGTGGAAAATTCTTCCAAGCCCTTAAGTTCATGTATGAAAGAAACTTGATAGATTTTCCCAAATCTGACAACAGTCTTAAAATGTTGAATGACACTATTAATGCAAGTTGTGATGCTGAAAGAAACTTTTCTACCAATGATTGTAAAAGTCTCAATCAATGATGCTAAGGTAAAGATCAAATTATCTTTCCATAGAAAACATTACAACATTGTTATTGTATGAAGACATGGTCAGAGTATTCAGCCAACAAATGTAGGATAACTAGTACCATAGAGTGTGTCAAACTGCTAATTAATAAAAATAGTATGTTGTTGTCTGGATTTTGTGGTCAGCTTTTTAAAACTCCTGATTTCTTGTGATTTTATTTTTATTCAAAAAAAGTATCATAATTATATATCCTTTTTCATAAATAGGGCCCTCCAAGTCATGTAAGCTTTAGACCCACAAAACCAGTACTACTTACATACTTGCACACGCTGGGTTCTTTCTCAGTTTTTTTTTTTTTTTTTTTAAATGTTGGCCATCATAACCCACTATATGGAGGCTGTGGCCCAGTAATGGAGGGATTCACAGCTGAAAAACAGCCTTAAAGATCTATACAATGAATTAGTAATGTAAGTGAATCCATTACTAAACGGATCCTGTCTCACTCCAAGCTACCTTGCTACCTGGTAGATGGAAAGAACACGCATCTCAGAACTAGGCTGATCTGGGTCTGAACTTGAACATAGTATTGAAGTTTCCTAGCCTAGGTTTCTGCAGCTGTAAAACAGGGAAAACTGAACGAACTTCATAGGGTTGTTGTGAGGGTGAAATGTGAGGACCTGGGACCTCTGTTCAAGGCAGAGTCCAGAACCTTCGTACAGCAGGTCTCTGACACCGGCCATTCCCTTCTTCACCATGCGCGTCTCCTGGGAGCCACCAGCGGCTCATGCACAGAGAACACAGCTGGCAAAGAGACATTCAGAGGAAAGCCTCTGTAATTAATGTCATATTCACTCGATTTCAAGTCTAGACAATATTTTTCTAAAACAATTGCTTCTGAGGGCCAATAATGAAAACAGAACAATGTCAGTCATCAGCACTCAGAAAGAGAAGGATAAATATTGCCTGACAGGTCCATTCTAACGTTGATCTGAAATTCTGCATTCTTCCGGGAGACTTGTAGTAAATGATTTCCACACTTCTCCATGGCTGTTGGTCCTTGCTGTCCACTGCCCTGTACTTTAGAAACAAAAGACAGGAGTGCCAGGAGAAGATAGCCTTAAAACTCTCCTTTAAAGGATTCAGTAACTGGGGTAGCAGACGTCAATTGCCCTCCAGATATCACTGTCCTACATATAGAGTGAGCTGAGTACTCTGAAAGCTATGGGCAGCCCCAAATCTTGGACCCAGAGTATATCCCCAATCAGCATTCCAGGGGTCTGAATTTCCCATCCTTATGCTACTTGAGGTTGATCCTAAGGGTGGCCACCTGCTACCCTGGGGCAGCTGAGAAGAAAGTGAAAGGGAATTGCAATTTTTCCTGGTATTGGGTCTGTTGAAGGGGGTCTCTATTCTTTCTCCTCTCACCTCTACTCTCACCCTATCCTCATTCTTCCTCACAAGTTAAAGGCAGAGATTAGGGAAGGCACTGGCCACAGCCACCCAAGTATCATGACTTGTACAGGGTAACATTTTGATGGAACTCTATGCAAATGGCACCCCTGGAAAGGGGCACAGTTGTAGTCCAGGTGCTGTGGCGTCTAGCAAGTCTATATCATGCTGTTCCAGGGTGATGCTCCATCTCTGCCGCATAATATGTAAAATGTTAAATCTCCTGTCCAGAGAAGTTTCTTCCCATCTCCCTCCATAGAGAGACTGTGACTGGAAACAGGGCAAAACACAGAGAGGCTGACAAGAGGAAAAAGATAAAAAGAAAACCAGAGGGAGACAGAACGATGAAGCAGCAGCTTTTGTTATAGCCCCAGGGAATAAACCAATAGCTCCTTAGTAAACAGAATTCAGCAAAGAAGTCGGCAGATGTTCCCATGAACACAGGGCACAGCACAGGGACAGACCACCCGACGCTCAGACTCCATCAGATCCTGGCGTTTTGTCACCCAAAGGAGCTTCCCTGGTCAACAGAGATCCTGGGAGTCATTTGTATCTGCCCCACTACCCCAGATTCCCATAGTGGAATGAGGAAAGTCCTCCTGGAATCCAACAGGAAAATATGCATTCTCCCCTCCTTCCTGGTTCAGAAGCTAGCGATACTTAGGAGACAGCACGAAAGCACAGCTCAACCCAAAGCAGCATGCCATCTGGCATGTTCACTCACCAGACACCCAGGAACCCATTTGAAAGTCCCCTTCCATCCTCCAAACATAAGTCTTCCTCCTGCAATTTCCCCAACCCAGTCAAAAATCCCTTTCTCTGTTGAGAGTATTCTCAGCTAGGTACAAAGGGAAATCTAAGGTAACTAAATCTTACTCAAATGTGAGTGACTGATGATCTTTTTCAACTCTCCCAGGAGATTTACATTGTAAAATACAACAAGATAAAAACAAGGAAAGCAAGAACCATGATGAATCTCCATTGGGTAGGGTTCCAGGTAGGGTGACAAAGGGAAGGAAAACCTTCAGGAAGGGTAGAAGAGTTTGGAAGGCTGAGCTGGTCTCCCAGAGCTCCTTAAATCCCATCATGAGGGCACCTGCTTACTCTATTCATGTTGCTTCTGCTTCCAGGAAGTCACACCTCTCCAAATAGAAGAAACCCGACTCATCTGTTTTCTGCCATAATATCTAATAAGAGTCAGGTGCTATAAGGCAGGGGTTCTCAAAGTGTGAACCGCAGGCCAGCAGCATCAGTAACACCCCAAAATGTGTTAGAGAGGCAAATTTCCAGGGCCCCTCCATAGACCTACTGAATCAGAAGCTCTGGGGATGGGACCCAGAAATCTGTTTCAACAAGCTCTCCAGGGAATGTTGATGGACAATAAAGATTGAGAACTGTCTATATAGGGCATGATGAACTGGGAGCCTTCCTCTTCCACTAGCTTGAGCAACTCAGTTCACCTCTGTGAACCTCAGTTTCCCCAAATATAAAATAATAGGACTGGATTTATTCAGTGTTCTATGGAAAATGGGTTTCATCAGATGCTTCGTGAAAAAAATTATTTTATTATCAAGTAATCCTGGGAAATCCCTTCTTAGACATCCATAATACATGTTAGCCTATTAAAGACTCCCCAGATCCAACCATAAATAAAGAAACTTGTTTAACTGTGTTTAGCCCTGTGCTTGCCAGATACTTTTGAGTATGAATTCTCTTTGTTAATCACATCCATTAACATCTGGAACAGAAGGGTTTAGGTGATTGCCAGGGTCTCTCCCTCTCCCAGCTGTAGCATCCGGCAGGTCTATGTCGTGCTGTTCAAGGGTGATGCTCCATGTCTGCTGCATCGTAAGTAAAATCAGCTCTGAGGAGCATCTCAGTTCACATAGAACAGCCTGTGCCCTATACCGGAGTTTATCCACATGGTAATTTATGCCCATTCACTGATTTTGTTAGTGTTACATACAATCTTACCCTTCCCTGCCACCTAGAGAAAAACCACAAGACAGAGGAGAGCATTAAACAGTTCCAGGGAAAGAGGTGAGAGGAGTGAGGAATAGGAGAGGTGAGGAAGTCATCCTGGGAGTGGGGGTGGGTTATCAGGACTGAATAGCCGTGCCCAGCCCAGGGCAAAATTAAGGCTATGACAGCCTTCACCTCTCTGCAGGACTGTTGGTATCACTTCACAGTTTCTTGTTTCTTAACCCCTGCCTTTCTTAGAGGACAGAGAAAATGAGTCACAGGCATGGAACACCCTGATCTCTGAAAGCAGATGATGCCAATTATCATAAACATTATTAATAATCATTATAATATTCTGCAATTTACAGAGTATTTCAGCATATATTCTTTCCTAATCTTTGCAACAACAAGGCTTTGAAGTAGAAATTACTTTTATCCTTATTTTGCAAATAAGAAAACAGAGTCTCAGTTGGGATTTTTTTTTCAATCCCACTGAACTGGGATTCTACCCCTGGCTTCTCCAGTCATTAGTTGCACAGCCACAGGCGAGAAATCCAGCCTTTGTGCCATAGCTTCTAATAGCCTGTAACTGAGGATAACTGGATTGAATACCAAGGTTCTTCTACCACAAAGGCACATATCTACTCTTGTAAATCAATTTCCATCTGAAAGCACTCCTTGGTTTGTGCAATGTTGAATTAACTCCATGCCTGCCCATTGCATTCCTGACAACAGGCAGTACACCCACTTTGTAGTAATAGGAATATGGTTTCTAGACTTGATTAAACCCAATTGAACCCAATTCCTCACACTAGTTGTGTGATTTGGGGTTTCGTGAGATTAATCGTGTAAAGTGTTTAGCACAGGGCATAGTAAGTTCTCCCTAAGTGTCAGCTACACATCCATCATTGGAAGAAGACAAATCTTAGCTGAATTCAGGTGCCAGGAAAGATAGCAAGCACTAAAGTGATGAAAAGTCCCTGACTATGCCAAGACCAGGAGACAGGTAATGCAAAGAACATTGAATATGAGACTGAAGACTTTGGTTGAAATCTTCACTTTGCTGCTTAATTCCAGGTGACCTTGTACAAACAACTAAAATGTTTGCTTTTCTCTTCTGCTTCTTGGGGGTTGTAATGCCTGACTTGCCTTCTATACAAGACTATTTGAAGGTTAGACAGGCCAGGCATGACCGCTTGTAACAGACACTGTTGACTGCCTACATAAAAGTCATTTACTCCAACTTCTTAATAAACAAACCTCAATTTTATTCAGGTATCTACCTCTTCCACATGGTCACGAACCCTAGGAGGTGTGTTCTGGTTAGTGTAAGCTCATAATGGTGGCTCCATTCCCTCTGCTAGTGGCTGGTAGAAAGAAAGGCCTGTAATGCAATTCTGACCACTGAGATGTAAGGGGAAGTCTTTGAGGGGTTAGATGAAAGGTTTCCTTGCTTTTATGAGGGGGCATAAAAGGAAGTGGTATCTTCTTCCCCTGGTCACAATCATATCTAGATGACCATACTGGTCCTGTTGCCGCAGACATTTTGCTACCATGAGGGGACATGCTTGAGCATAATGCCACCTCTCTGAGGATGGCAGAGCAGAGAGATGGAAAGAACCTGGGTCTTCAATAATGTCGTTGATCCACTTAATTAACCATCCCTGAATGTGCTGTATCTGGAACTGCCACATGAAATAGTAAATGTATTCTTTGCTAAAGGCAGTGAAGTCAGGATATTGTGTTGCTTGCCACTGAGAGCATCCTAATACACACACTGATGTGTGTTCTGCTGCTGTAAAGTACCGGCACATAATACATATGTGACACACATATAGTTACACATAAACTATTATTTGTATTGAATGCTCCAAACTCACTCCTTAAGTGAGAGGATATTAACAAACTGCCAAGAAAAGTCAGAGTGAGTTGTAGCACTCGGGTAACAAGGCACAGATCAGTGATGGGGATGGAATCAAGGTATAACATGAGGAGGCCTAACTGAGCTTCACAGTTTATTTTCCTTTAATGATATTTAGAACTATACCTCCCTCATTTTTTGTGTGTTTAACAAATGATGAATGTACCAAAGAAATTAAATATATATATTATAGATACATTATATATGTATATGTGTTATATATGATAATATACATATGTGTATATTATGTTATATATGCACATGTCATATATATGTTATGTGTGTGTATACATATACAACATAATATGTGTCATATAGGCTATATATAGCATATATGTGTGTTGTATATGTGTGTACATGCATATGTATATATACACACATACACATGAGGAACATATAAGGAGAAAATTCTGCCACTTTACCAAATCACGTGTATTCTCCTTTGCCCTCAGGATTTCCAAAGCTCACTCACATCTATTGTGCATCAGAACATGGGCAAACCAACTGCGTGAAATAATTTGGAAGTCACAAGTCCACTGTGTCTATTTTTTTTAAGTGAAATGGAGAGATGCTGGCTGAACGAAGTGTTCCATTTTCTAAACAGAATGCTTTATTTGGCCAGGCCCGATATGACCTAATGATGAAGATTCAATTGCATCTGAAAGGAAGATAAATTAAAATATAAGTTGTAAAAGTGCATATTCTTACTAAACTGAACATGGGCAAGGATTTTCTCTTCTAATAGCTGTCCACTCTTACTGTTCTCTCTGGTTTGACAGAAAATGGTAAATGTCTCTGAAATTATTTAAAATGTTGTGGGATTGTGTTTGTTCTAAATTTTGGATTGGGAAGGCAGACAACTGTTCCTGGTAGGGAATCAGGATAATGTCACATCTTGACTGGACTTGTGGCTCCCAGTAATGGGAGAGCATATGCTTGTTCCTGACATACAGTAAGTGTCCAACAGATACGTTTTAAAGAACTGAAGTCCAATATTCTGTTTATCCTAGGCAAAAGGCCCTGAGCATCACCGAAAGGTGGCAATTTCATGTTATATGGAGATATTTGAGAGGTAATGGGTAATAAATTAGTAGAATAATGTATTCACTGGCAAAACCTATGCTTTTTCAAAAACGTATGACAATGATAATTGCTGTCCATGATGAGCTCCTGGATTCACGACCTCTAAGTACCTTAACTGGAAACATTATTATAAAAAGCATGGGACTGGGAGTCTACTGAACTGGGATTCTACCCTTGGTTTCCCCACTCACTAGTTTCATGGCCACAGGCAAGAAATTCAACCTTCATGCCATGTCATAGCTTGTTTATTGGCCAAGTGAGTAATGACGATAGTGCCTACCTTATAATGTGGTTGTGAGGAGTGATGGGCATAATGCATGGAAAATACTTGCCAAGTTCCCTGGCATATTAGTTCTTGTTAAAATCACCTAAAATGTCATAAATAAATAAATACATACATACATACACTCATACATAAAGTGGGCCACAGCTTTTGAATCTAGTCTATGATACTATTTAACCTAGTTCTGTATGACCAGTTCATAGATGATACACACATGGGAACTCAACTAACCAGATTCTTTGATAACTAGAGCACATGTCTATTATTATACTTATCTTATTGTATCATCATTATCAGTCTGCAGATTTCTCTATAGCTAGAAAGTGAAGATCACAGTGGCATGAACGCTATTCATCATTTTTCTCTTCAATACACATCTCAGCATTTGGCACATAATAAGCACTTAATAAACACTGTACTCGTAAAACGAGTCAGTGAGTGAGTAAGTGAATTTTGCCTTGGGCCAGACCTGTTTTCTATAAAATATTAAATGATTGACAGGGAATCCATTGGCAGTTACTAAGATAAATCAAGATGAAGCCACTACAGAGAACCCTCTCTGGAGGCTAAAAACTATAGGCTCCCATTGCTGGATCTGCTGCCAGATGAAAACCACATTGTGTGGCAATTTACATTGTGTTCTTCCAACATCAAGAGATTCAAGACAGCCTGGCTCCTGCCATCTTATGAACAATTCTGCCCCAACACACTGGCTACTGTTCTCTCTATTGAATTGCAACTTTTTCTTTGGGATATCGATAAACAGCTGCAGAGTCAAATTAGTACTGTTTACTGTCAAATTATGTTGGAAACTGATCCTTTCTGTTCTCTGTTTATAGCGCCTGTACTGCTTGTCCCAAACCTCCAGAGTAACTAAATGCGAGTGGACGGCTTCTGACGGTGGATGCTATCCCAGATCAAACAGAAGGCAGATTTTGTTTGTCTTCTAAAATAAACTATCTTTTCAGGTTCATGGGCTCAGAATAACAACTATCACATTTCGCCAGCTGTTTTTTATTCCTTTGCTAATTTTACAGCTTGGTCTTTCAGAAGGAGGGCTCTGTCTTTGTTCCATTCCTATGGTGCTGGTTCAGTGCCAGGGGAACAGAATATTCATAGAAGTTTAGGAAGCCAAGAGAAAGAGGAGAGTATGTTTGTGATTTGGGTGCATGGATAACAGTGTTCTAAAGACTCATCATGAAATAAACAGTGTTTATTGTCAAAACCCAAATACTGTAGCAATCTCTAAATAGTAGAGTTTTTAAAATCCTGGTTCTATTACCTAACATTTGTTTTCCTTCCAAGCTCTTCACCATTTGCATATTCAATAAGCAGACCTTCAAAGTATTCCTCTAAGTTCTTTTTTTAAAAGATTGAACAAGACAAAGATAAGTAGCCTGTCACTTAGAAATCATTTGCAGATTGACATGATTTCACCAGTCATTACTTGGGGGACATGCATATGCAACTTGTTTTAAAACCAGTCAAATACATTGCCCTTTGCTTGTACTTTTGTATCTTGTTCATCAGCCTGTTGTGAAGAAGAATCTTGCAAATTGCCTCACTGGAATCCAGGCACTCTACTTCGGTCACATTTTCTGGATGAGTCAAACTACTCTCACAACAAAGAGCGTGATATAGTGCTGTCATGAACAGGTTTCAGGGAATCCATGCTGGCTCTTGGTAATTACTGGAACTTTCTTTCATGCTTGCAAACCAACTTTTCAACAGCTTGATCTAGAATCTCACCCCAGGGCCCTATCACATTGATTGTTCTGCAGTTAGCAACTATCTTTTTACCCTTTTCAAAAATAGGATCAATAATTTGCCAAATTCATCTAATACTCATCCTGAAAAAGTGAATTTACATATACCATATAATTTAATCTTCATGATGATTTTATAAGGCAAGTACTATATCTCCACTTTATTTAAAAAAAGAAAGAAAGAAAGAAACCAGCACCCAGAGGAGTTAAGTCCTACAGCAAGAGTTGGAAACCTGTTTTCCATTCCTACTCTCAACTCTCCTGCCATTCCCCCTATCCCGGCTTCTAAGTCATCTCTGATGTGACCCCACCCTTGCATTTCAAATTTCCACTCTTCTTCCGTTTGAAGTTCCAGCCAAATTAAGCTACTACTGAACTTAAACATGTCTGGTACCATCCTGCTTCCATGATCATGCCCTACCCTTTACCACATAGCTAGGTTTCAGCTAAAATATCATAACTTCCACACATCCTTCTCACATGAACACACACATATATACACAAGCAGAGCCGTTACTATGGCTGCCCAGTTGTTTGACCATGAATAGAAAGAGCCCCTTACTGGGAGGGCCTTGGGCCTTTTGATCTTTGAAGCAATTGAGATCAATCTGAGGAAAGAACTTGAGGGACCCCAGGGGCTGGGGCAGAATATCTAGGAATACCAGGCTCAGCAGACACAGCCCTTCAAATACCCTGCATTGTCTTCCTTCTCTCACTGGTGCTATGCCTGGGAGCACAGACTCTTCCACATTCCTGAAAGTAGTGGAGAAAATGTCAAATCTGCACAATCCTCAGCAGGGTGGGAGCAGCTAGAACCCTTGCTGTTAACATGTGTACTTATAGTCTCCTCAATCTGTGAGATGCTGGAGCTTCTTGTCCAATCCACTATTCATTCCATCATGTCTTCAATAAGAAAATATTAACCATCTACCATTGAAAAACACGAAGGAGAGTAAAAAGATGAATAAGAAATAGTTCCTAAGCTCTAGTTTATAACTTGGTGTGAAAGATAACCTCAAAGATCACAAATAAGGCAATAGTACATAAAGGTCCTATCAAGCATACAAAAACCAAACAAAACGTTTTCAAAGTTCAGAAGAAAGGAAGTTCTTTCTATTGGTTTTTTTTTCTTCTTCTTCTTTTTTTTTTTTTTTTTTTTTTTTGTTGTTGTTGTTGTTGTTTTGAGACAGAGTCTCTCTTTGTCACCCTGGCTGGAGTGCAGTGGTGCGATCTTGGCTCACTGCAAGCTCTGCCTCCCAGGTTCACGTCATTCTCCTGCCTCAGTCTCCTGAGTAGCTGGGACTACAGGTGCCTGCCACCACGCTTGGCTAATTTTTTTTTTTTGTATTTTTAGTAGAGACGGGGTTTCACCGTGTTAGCCAGGATGGTCTTGATCTCCTGACCTTGTGATCTGCCCGCCTTGGCCTCTCAGAGTGCTGGGATTACAGGCGTGAGCCACTGCGCCTGGCCCTGTCTAATGGTTTTAGAGGCAAGCTAGAAATGGAAGAATGGGAAGGATTTTAGAAATAAAGACGGTTGCAGGGACAGATGCTTGAAGATGGAGGTTGCAAGAGGTGTTCATGCAATGACAAGTGGATCTTGGCTACAGCACAAGCTCCATGCAGACCACGGGGACTAGTAAAGGGAAGACTGAAGACAATTGCAAGCACCAGGCAGGTGAATTTGCATTCTTCTGGAAAGGTGATGGAGAGCCATTGAAGGCTTGTGAGCAGTCGGGTGACATGATCAACACTATGTTTAGGAAAGCTAATCTGGTCATCACATGAAATGGAATGATGTGGAAAGAGCTACATGTATAGCTTATATGTCACACACTCCGACTTCATTCTGGTTGCAAATCCTTCTGAAATATCCTCTGAATCTTCTCACCTCCCCTTGTTTACTTACATTCACCACAAAATATAAGAAAGCCTAGAGTGGAATCCCAACATCTTTTTTTTTCTTGTTTATTTTTTTCTTTCTTTCTTTTAAAAGAACAATATATCTGTGTTTGTTCTAGTTATTTAAAAATGGCTATGGTTTAGTCAGACACACTGTTAAAAGGTGGAAGGAACTTCAGACTGAGGGCTTGGATCTGGTATAGCACAAAGTTCATTTTCATTATCATCATCACCACCTCTAGCAACTACTGAGGACTCACTTTCCACTAGATATTAACTATAAACTCATTTAAGCTTCATAATACTATAAGCTAGAGGGAGATGGCTGACTTTTCCACTTGATCAACACAACATTTTGCTTCTAGATTCTTTTTGGTGTATGCATAGCCCAGGCGCAGAACAGAATTTCCAACCTGCATCCTGGAAACCAGCTCAGGGCTCAAGCTGGGTATAATCTGGTGTTCTGGTTTGACTTTATCTTTGGACCTCATGAGTATTGAGATCTGGATTTCTTTCTTTTATTCTTTAAATATTTCTTGAGCATCTGCTATGTGCCCAGCATTTTGGCGAACAAGACAGATGTGTTTCTTGCTCTTATGGATGGTTTTTCTTGGAATGCCAGAAGGAAGAAATATTTACCCCCCAACTCATGATAACAAGAAAACCTGGTTATAAGACTTGATTCAAATGCTAATTAATCTGAAACCTTAGCCAAGCCTTTAAACCTCCCAGAGCCTCAGTTTCCTTGTGGTTAGAAAGACAGAAGTCACCTGGAGGATATCAGCCTCTATCAGAGACTATGATTTTCAGAGTTTCAAAAAGTGAACTCACGCTGTAGTCAGATGCCTTTTCCATCCCCCTGCCTCAGCCTTTCTGCTTTCCAGGGCTGGAAAGCTCAGGCTTCAGAGGAGCATACTAATCACACTGCAAGCCCTTCCCCACTGGTGCTAATTGGGGTCATTCTTATGTGGGCACGTCCACGTCCCCAGAGGGCCGGATAGGTCCTGCCTGGCTGTTTGCTCAGTGTCACTCTGAACCAAAGCCTGCTCCATTTAAACTTGACATCATTTCTCTGTTTACTTTACCTAATGAGCGAATCATTTACTCCATAAAAAGCACATTTTGGAGATGGGGTGGGATTCAGGAAAGGCAGATGCTGGTCCTTCTTCCTAACCTGGTCTATGAGCTGAATTACTCAGTGAGAGGTGATGTCATTCCCTGAGACACACACCAGAGACCTGGGAATAAATAAAGCTGCTGTTCTCCTCTCATTGGAAGAGGTCATGCTGATGGAGTTATGCAGGATTCTTCAGAGAAGGGAACCCAGGAACCTGATATCAATCTCATTATATAAAGACACCACAGAGTCTCTTTGAATGTAGGACTCTGTTGACCAACAGTGTGCCATTCAATTGGAAACAGGATTGAGTACGACAGTTGCAAATCACAAAGCATTTAAGCCATTCATTTTCACCCTCCTCTACTTGCTCCAATATGAATATGCAACTTACTTTGTTCAATGACATTGGCAGCTGCCAATCTCAAAGCCATTTTTATTTTTATTTTTCATCTCTGGTTTCAGCCATGCACTCAGAAGGTTACCTTTTCCCCTTTTTCTGCAATTAAAAAGTTTCATTTAAAAAAAACAAGAAGTTGATAAGAAGATAACTTCTTACACTAGAAAGCAGAGGGAAAAGTATGAAGTATGCGAAGAAGTTACTTAACACCTTGGGCCAGTCAATGTGTTCTCTAAGCCTTAGTCTGTCCATTTAGAGAATGGGAACAAGAGCTGAGAAGACTTGAACAAAATATCATGGATAAAACCATAACGTTCTTCCCTTCACAGATTTATTCATTCATTCAATCAGTGAGTGCCTACTCTATTCATCACAGGAATAACTTTTAATTCTCTCAAAAATAGGAGAATGCATACCTAGCTACCAAACCTATTAAAATATACTTGAAAATTTGTTCCCGTCACTCAGTGTTTAATAATCATATCCTCTGAGTAGCCCTTTTCTCTTTATCTGTCTCCCTCACCCTCCACCCACTAGTACAAACTTCAGTGTGGAGAAAAATATCTTCTCTCAATGGCCCCACCTCAACTCCCTTCTCTACAAATCTTTTATTGAGTTCAGGGAATCAGATGGAGAAAATATGTCTTGAGAAAAAACACACATGAAAAAGAATAGATGGCCTTTGATTGATTTAGCTCCCAGTTAAAAACCCAAAGGACATCAGTTTATTCAATCCCACAAATGCCTAGCAAGGATCTATTAGACATTCTGCTATGCAGTGTGGTAGCTCAGGAAGAGTTGGGTTCTAGTCCTCTTTCTACCACTAATTGGCTCCATGACACTGGCCAGCTCCACTGTCTCTCTAGGCCTCCTCCTCTGTCGAGGGGGCCTGGAATGAGTGGCCACTAATGACCCTTCCAGCGCTAACATTTTATGATGCTAATGAGCGCAGGGGAAAGAAACTGAAAACCAGCTCCTGCAAAAATGGAATTACTTTGCCATTTCTGTTCTTTATTTGATCACAATTACTGAAATTATGTAGAACATATTTCTATGTTGAGTCTAATTACAGAATTTTCTAATTTTATTTTTTGTTGTTCCCATTTGAATCCAGCTTGTTTTTGTTCATTTTCTTGGGTGGAAACTTTTTAGCACTGAGTGCATTTTTATGAGTGCCTTTAAAAGGGAGATTTAGATGTAGTTCCTCTGCCTTGGTATGGAGGACTCTGAAATTTACAGGAGAAAAAAAATATCCAGTCACTTTGAATTTAGGTCAAACCAAATTTTAATATCCAAAGAATTTAATCAGAAGGCTGGAGTCTACATTACTGCTTTAAGATACCAGATTTGGCATGTGTTCTATTTTGTTATGAAGGACCTTACCCATCTCAAGGCTAATGCAGTATATATTAGTATTCAAGATCTCAGGAAATCTCATTCTGGTTTAAATTTAACTCTATATACTCTAGTATTTGTTAAGTAGAGAACTCCCTGCTTCATATGTAATCTCATAGATCACATCAGATTTATTTCCCTAGTTTAGGGTGATTCAGGAGTTACCAAATGGTTCAAAACACTCCAAAGCAAATGTGATAACATCTCATGAATTCAGATCTCATTAATTTAGGGTTTATATATCTTGAGGGTGCATAGGCAAATAGTAGTGTAAACGACTTTTAAAGAAGGTTGAATGTTCTTAAGAAGACATTGTTTTAAATGCAGTAACAATCTCTTTAGCATTAAAGAAGGTGCTAAATACAAATGATCCTAAATTAATCTCCAAAGTTGGTAAAGTAGCCCCTCTTTGCACAATATATATTTAGCCATTATTTGCGACACCATTTATAATTAAAATTATTTCTGAAACATTTTACAATTCTAGCTTTTTTCCCTTCGGAGTGTATTGGTGCCTCAATTTAATAGAAATGTATAATATTGCTGCTATATAGTATACCACATTGAAAAGTGGAACGTTTGATCACGTTTGATCATGGTGCAAAATTTGTTTTACGTGACTCACCGAGGGTAATGATGAAAGCACTTGTGGTGGCAAGAATATTTGAGGTGAGTTTGGGTAAACAGAAGGAAAACACGTCGTGAAAAGATTGATCCAATTATCTTATTACCGGGCAAGTAAGGCCCAGAAGGGCAAACTGATTTGTCTGAAGTTCTGCAGTCCAGCATGAAGTGAAGCAAGAACAAGAAAGCATGACTTTTGACTCTTAGTTCAGGCTTTTCCACTACCCTGGTCTCTACTTTACAGAAGCAGCTGACTTCCGTAAAGTAGAGACCAGAGTAGTGGAAAAGGGTCCTTCCAGGCCCATCTTGCATTTCTATAAATGATCTTATACTGACCCAGTATCTTAACTTCACACACCCCCTGAATCTCTAGTTTAAGGTACACTGAGAGCCCTCCTACAAAATTGCTCAGTTTCCCTCAAAATCAGGTACTCGGCCGCCTCTAACACTCGTTTGTGTTCCAAGCCATCTGATAGCCTCAGTGGTAGCCTCATCTAGACCCAATTACAGTAGGGGGTGGGGGATATATATATCCTGCCATATTACTTAGCCTGACCCTTCAGCCCGTTTCCACCTCCTGCTCACTGGTGAACCAAGAGAAAGTGGTTATTTTAGGGAAAATGCACTGGGAGGCCACCAAAGCAACCTGGATTGCCTTCAAGTTGAGCTCAAGAGCCGCAGGCCACAGTAACCTGATTCTTGAAATATTCACCACTGATCCTGGAAGCTGTTTTCTTTCTGGTTTGTGATTTTCAATAGGATTCCAAACAACCAAAGGGGGATAGAGTCAGGGGGAAGAAGAACAAGCAAAGAGAGAAAAATCCCTAACCTTCCAAAACCAGACATTTATCACAGTCATTCACACAGTGACCTCAAGGGAGGTCACTGCTACTTTAGAGCTGGTGACAGTGCTGTGGTGAGCACCAAAAGGCATTTTTGGCCTAACAAACCAATTAGCTGATGATCATATCCACTTCCTTGTTCCTTCCTAAATTTCTTAAACATGTGTTTCTTGGAATCCCTCTTTTGCCACATAAACCCAAGTGACAAATCATCACCCCCGAAGAGCCAATGCCCCACAACAAACCACCAGCATCTGTAGCAACTGCCAGAGGACAGGAGCCAGCGATAAGCCAGACTACCAAATTTGGTAAAAAGGAAAAAAAAAAAAATAGAAAAGAAAAGAAAAAAGCTGTTTGTGCTGGCTAAGTAGTATATTCCAAAGTGCAACGATGGCACTGGCTTATTTGCAAAATGTTTTGAGATCTGTTACAGTTAGGACGCTTGGCGAGAGAGAGGACTGTCATCAGGGACAGGCTGGCTGGCTCCCAGGGAAGCAGTAGCTTGACGAAGTTACCGCAGTCCACATGCTGGTCCTCAGCTTGGCAGGTCCAGCAGTTAGAGTTAGTCTGCACTTATCCAGAGAAGAAAGATCAGTTTCTTGTGGACTGGTATTTGATAGCCAAACATATAGTGGGTTGATATATAAACCAGAGACTAGTCTATTAAGTAACAGTAGAGCTGACATCTTCAGGAGCCAGTGTGTCCCTTCTTCCCTCCCGTACCTATTTAAAATGCTCTTCCTCAGACACCTGGGAAACCATCCTAAGAATCCGAAGGTGGCTAGTCAGACAGCCTTGATTCAACAAAGGCAGGAAGATGGCCCTAAAAGACCTTTCACCCCAGTCAAAATGCCTCTTTCATGAACAGGCCTAGATGACCCCTGCATATTTCTGTCTTTCTACAATTCCAAGCTGCCTGCCTCCCTTGTGTTCTCTTTCGTAAAGCCCCTGGAGCTGGTAAGTGGTAGAGCCTGTATTTGAAGCCGTCTCTGTCTGTCTTGAAAGGCTGTGTACTCAGCCACTTCAAAGATGTCCTTGGTATTTTCAGAGAGTCTGAATCTCCTCCATTGCTTTGGTTATTTATTTTTTAATGGAGAAAGTGAAGGATGGGACTATTGTTAGCCATGGAAGAAAGAGGAGGGAAGAGAGAGGACAGAATAAGGTCTGTGCACATTTAGAGACATGGCTCTGTTACTAAACAAGAATCTCGTTTGACACCTTTGTCTCCCTCAATTCTAGAAAGACAGGCCCAGAAACTTCACCTGGTTGCCTAAGTCTACATAGCCATGGTTTACAAGGATGAGAGCAAAGTGTCTCTAATCCCCTTGCGTTGATGACATTTGAAACCTCTCTGCACATAACAAGATGCTGATGGATTAACTGTAATGCTGGAGAGGACAGAGAATCTCAAGACCAGGTTTTTTTTTTTTTTTTTTTCTGTTAAAACAACAAAAATAACAACAACAATGAAAAAAGTCTACCTTTTTGGGGTTAATCTTTCTAAAATGCTTTAATTCATTCTCTCTCTGAGTAATTAAGGTCCAAGAAACATGACTGAGCCTTTCTTAGATTATTGAATATATGAATGATCACTACATAATATTATAGCTGTAGCTAGAGTTGCTATAAGATTGTTCCAAACCCTGGGTTTTTTTTCCGCTGTCCCCTTTCCCTAATGCAAACCTTTTTTGTGTGTGTGACTTTTCCTTAAAGTTAAGGTGAGTTAAATTCTAGCTATGTGACAATTATGAGTAGTTAAGCTCTCTTTAATTAGAATTTTGCAAGCACAAGGTCATAGAAAATAATAATCTATAGCTTTGGGGACTGTAGTGATCATATAATCCAACAACCTCATTTCATAAAAGAAGAAATGAACACCAAGACAAAAGTGATTTACTTCTGTAAATTTACTTCACTCAATCAATTAGTAGCAGAGTGAATATGTAAATCACATCTAACTACAGGTTGATTTTTTTTTTTTTTTTTTACCCAGTGGGAATGAAATTAACAAATGACCTGGAAAACTGTCCCATTGATAGGGAGGAAGGACATGGGCATGTCCTCATGGCCTTCTATGTCTGTATGAAGACCTCAAATGCTAAGAGGTTTCAAATACCATGAACTCAAAAGAGATCAGAGACACCTTTACCCACAAAACCATGGCTTTGAGGCCTTTGAAAACAAGGTGAAGTTTTTGGGACCCTCTTTCTAGAATTGAGGGAAACAAAGATGTTAGACAAGATCCTTGTTCAGTAACAGAGCCTTGCCTATTCTGAGCACAGCTTGAGACCCTCTGTAGAGAGAATGGGGAGCAATGGAGGAAAAGATTCAACCTCACTGGTGGTCAGAGCTCCAGGAGTGAGGCTGGGCACAGAGCGATGACTGAGACAGAGGGAAATTGGTCTCAGGATCTCATCTGGGGCTGGGCTGTGAAGCAAGGTTTGAGGCATCGCAGCTAAAAGAACTAGTGAATATTAAGAAGATCCAAGGAGAAAAAGCCCAAAAGATGTCCAGAGATTACGGGTTGCAGGAAGAGGAAGCCTTCCAAGGGCTGCCTGAAGATGAGCTCATGGTGGATGCCAGGATGTCTGTCCTGCAGAGTCTGACAGGTGGACGGGGAAGCCCTAGCTTGAGTTACCTTCTCCCATTCTTCCCACCCCAACCCTTCTTCCCCCACCCCGCCCCATCAGATTCAGCAGGACCTCCCTCCTTCAAGTAATAGTTTTAATCAGGCATGGGAAGAATTTTCCACAGCACAGCTTCTGGTTCCACCCGTTTATTCTGTCTTCCTTCTCCTCCATTACTCTCTTACCCTCCATGCCAGGTTCCCTAGGGCATGGTGAAAAAGATGACCTTTATCCTGCATCTTTGTACCACAATAAGGGACAAGTCCACCTAGCGGCTAGTAGGGGTATCCCTGCCATTACTGCCCCAGGACAGCAATCCCATTACTGGGTATATACTCAAAGGATTATAAATCATTCTACTATAAGGACACATGCACACGTATGTTTATTGCAGCACTATTCACAATAGCAAAGACTTGGAACCAACCCAAATGCCCATCAAAGAAAATGTGACACATATACACCATGGAATACTAAGTAGCCATAAAAAAGGATGAGTTCTTATCCTTTGCAGGGACATGGATGAAGATGGAAACCATCATTCTCAGCAAACTAACACAGGAACAGAAAACCTGCATGTTCTCACTCATAAGTGAAAGTTGAACTATGAGAACACATGGACACAGAGAGGGGAATATCACACACTGGGGACTGTCAGAAGGTGGGGGACTAGGGGAGAGATAGCATTAGGAGAAATACCTAAGGTAGATGACGGGTTGCTGGGTGCAGCAAACCACCATGGCATGTGAATACCTATGTAACAAACCTGCACATTCTACCCATGTATCCCAGAACTTAAAGTATAATAAAAATTAAAAAATAAAAAACACATACATAGAAATGATGACAAACAACCCTAACATACCCTAAGAATAACTCATGTATGCCCAACTCTATTGCCCTTTAGCCAGATCCCCAAAATGCCCAAGGCTGCTTCAAGGTCACCTAACTGGAAGGAAGGTGTGATGGAGGAAAGATTGGGAGAAAAAGTGATCTTAACTGGTTGTGTTAAAATGGCTTACTTTTCCAAATTTTACAAAGACATATGAGCACTAAGGCCCTCCTGTGCAAGGGGTGAGGGCAGGGGGAGTGAGGGGGAGATTCGAAAGCTTCAGTCTCATCAGCTTCACAGTAAATCCAGGCCTTAAATCTGGAAATGGCAGACTCATTGATAAAGCTGAATACGTGCTCCCCCGCTCCTCAGCAGGCTGGGTCACCTGACATCTGCACCATGAAGCAGATCTTCTTAAGTTTGTAGCCAGAGGATGGCAGTGGGGGTGGTCCCAGATAATCCTTAAAATGAATCCATATGTGGCTGGATTTGTCTGATGAAGTGGAGGAGGGTGAGGAACCAAGACCAGCAAATGTCTATATCCAGGGGTTGATTAGCATCGTTGGGGAGGAAAGGAAAGAGTCTCATGTCGGTGTGGGAAGCTGGGAGAGGAGGGAGGAAAGTGTGGTGTTGCATACACATGTTCACACACACACACACACACACACACACACACACACAAATGCATACACACACACATACCAACTAATTTCAAACTCAAGTCTGGACACTGTGGAGACGGGCTACAATGTGAAGCCAGGGCAGAGGGTTTCTAAAGGACCTAGTAAGTCATGGGCACTCACGTGTTCACCCAGTCGAGCTCCAGCAGGCTAAGTGTGTGACAAAGTGGGGTAGTGGCCCCTCCATGTCTGAACAGAACACGGCATGGCTCTGGCAGGGTGAAGGCTGGCAGCAGTCAGAGGACGTGGCCCTGAACATAAACCATGGTATTTCTGCAGGAGGTGCTGGAGCAGGGGCAGGGAGAGGCAGCCCAGGAGGTCGTGCGGGCAGAAGACATCATTGGGGGGCCAGAGTGACAGAGGACACCACACAGTGACCACGACTGGCACACATGACACATCTTTCCAGGACTCCCAAAACAGCTGCTGGGGCTCTACGGAGGACCGAGGCCTTGTGTGAAGAGATGGGAAAACGTAGTGAAGACCCTATTGTTGCCATCGAGGCCAGAAAGCTTCAAGGTTCATTTCATGGACATCAGCATCTCAGCCTGCTTTGTAAGAACTCCATCTGAGCCATATTATTGATCTGAGTTTGAAGGCTAAAGAAGAATATGATGACCCTCTCCAGGCCCAACGTTTAGGGGAGAAAGGGTCAGATTAGAATGAGATTCTACTTATTCATGCATTCCTTCACTCATTAAATATTTATTGAGCTTC
>NW_012103142.1:13754498-13829976 GCF_000951045.1 Mandrillus leucophaeus | reverse complement strand
TGGGTGCAGCAAACCACCATGGCATGTGAATACCTATGTAACAAACCTGCACATTCTACCCATGTATCCCAGAACTTAAAGTATAATAAAAATTAAAATATAAAACACACATACATAGAAATGATGACAAACAACTCTAACATACCCTAAGAAACCTGAACTCATGTATGCCCAACTCTATTGCCCTTTAGCCAGATCCCCAAAATGCCCAAGGCTGCTTCAAGGTCACCTAACTGGAAGGAAGGTGTGATGGAGGAAAGATTGGGAGAAAAAGTGATCTTAACTGGTTGTGTTAAAATGGCTTACTTTTCCAAATTTTACAAAGACATATGAGCACTAAGGCCCTCCTGTGCAAGGGGTGAGGGCAGGGGGAGTGAGGGGCAGATTCGAAAGCTTCAGTCTCATCAGCTTCACAGTAAATCCAGGCCTTAAATCTGGAAATGGCAGACTCATTGATAAAGCTGAATACGTGCTCCCCCGCTCCTCAGCAGGCTGGGTCACCTGACATCTGCACCATGAAGCAGATCTTCTTAAGTTTGTAGCCAGAGGATGGCAGTGGGGGTGGTCCCAGATAATCCTTAAAATGAATCCATATGTGGCTGGATTTGTCTGATGAAGTGGAGGAGGGTGAGGAACCAAGACCAGCAAATGTCTATATCCAGGGGTTGATTAGCATCGTTGGGGAGGAAAGGAAAGAGTCTCATGTCGGTGTGGGAAGCTGGGAGAGGAGGGAGGAAAGTGTGGTGTTGCATACACATGTTCACACACACACACACACACACACACACACACACACAAATGCATACACACACACATACCAACTAATTTCAAACTCAAGTCTGGACACTGTGGAGACGGGCTACAATGTGAAGCCAGGGCAGAGGGTTTCTAAAGGACCTAGTAAGTCATGGGCACTCACGTGTTCACCCAGTCGAGCTCCAGCAGGCTAAGTGTGTGACAAAGTGGGGTAGTGGCCCCTCCATGTCTGAACAGAACACAGCATGGCTCTGGCAGGGTGAAGGCTGGCAGCAGTCAGAGGACGTGGCCCTGAACATAAACCATGGTATTTCTGCAGGAGGTGCTGGAGCAGGGGCAGGGAGAGGCAGCCCAGGAGGTCGTGCGGGCAGAAGACATCATTGGGGGGCCAGAGTGACAGAGGACACCACACAGTGACCACGACTGGCACACATGACACATCTTTCCAGGACTCCCAAAACAGCTGCTGGGGCTCTACGGAGGACCGAGGCCTTGTGTGAAGAGATGGGAAAACGTAGTGAAGACCCTATTGTTGCCATCGAGGCCAGAAAGCTTCAAGGTTCATTTCATGGACATCAGCATCTCAGCCTGCTTTGTAAGAACTCCATCTGAGCCATATTATTGATCTGAGTTTGAAGGCTAAAGAAGAATATGATGACCCTCTCCAGGCCCAACGTTTAGGGGAGAAAGGGTCAGATTAGAATGAGATTCTACTTATTCATGCATTCCTTCACTCATTAAATATTTATTGAGCTTCTACTACGTGCCAGGCGCTGCTGCGGGTGAAACAGAGAGTTCCAGCTGTTAGACTGCCGAGGGAATCAGCAATCGCTGAGTAAGGAATTGGATTGCTCCATCTCACTTGCTCTGGTGTGCAAGCTGTGGCAGGAGGCAGCACCACTTAATGGTAAAGATTCTACACCCTGGAACCAAACAGACCTAGATTTAAACTCATAGCCCCCCCTTAGCAGCTATGAGAACTTAGGGGATCCACTTAGTCTTGCTGAGCCTCTGGTGTTGTGGTCCTTACGTGTAAAATGGGAATAATAACAAGATGTACTTCTTGGGTGAGCATGAGGATTAGAATGTAGAATCCACATAATTGTTTAGCACCATTCCTGGTGCACACAAGGGCTTGGTAAGTGGGAGCTGTTCATATCCTATTCACATTATCATTCTCCCATGCTCCCCATTTGGAAGTTATACTGCAGTGCAGAGCTGTGAGCCAGACCAGCACACATATGATTGAAGGAAAGAAGGCACAGCCTTCAGCAAGCATCAGCAGGAGACAGTGCTGTGGCCTCAGTGGTACCACAGCCTGTTGACAGCAGCTGTGGGGATGCGGCAACCGGCTCCTGCATCGTAGAGAAGGAAATTGACAAATGCCATGGAGGAGCTAGAGAGCTGCACACATGAGCATGCAGATAACACCTTCTGGAGACTCTTGGGAAAACTGGAGGAGGGGGCTTTTGGAGGGTGGTTTGGGGTTCCTGTGGACACAGGTGGGGCCAGAACCGAGAGCTGAGCTTTGTTAGCTTGTGTTTCTCCCTCCATGTTGGAGGCTGGGAAACTGTGGGCTATCACAAAAGTACTCTCCTCTTATCAGTCCTGGGTAAGGAGGTGGCACTGACCTGGTCCTGAAGAATGAATAGGAGTTTGTCAGGTAGGACACCAAACTGTCTAGGGAGCCACCACAGTCCTGCAAGGGAAGAGGAGGGAAGGGAATGGGAATGAAGTTGGAAAGTTAAATTGGAGCCAAATTGGGAAAAGCCTCCTATGCCAAACTCTACTCAATTTTGCAGGTTTTGGGGGGGCCACTGGAGTTTTATAAGCCAGAAATGGAAAGCAGATAGAGCAGTCAGGTATGCATCCTATTAAGGGTTCCCTATGGCAGTGTGGAAGGTAGACTGTGTATGTGTGAGGGGTAGGAGTTAGGGTGTGAGCAGTAATCAGAAAAAAAGTCAAAGTTATCAACATTTTTGTGTACTGAGTGCTGCCAGCTGGCACACGAGGATGTGGTTTTTTTCTCTCTCTGCAGGTTTGCTAACCTCCTTTCTTTCTCCTCCTGCAGGGAGCTCCTGGTTCCTCTGATTCCTTCTTCTAAGAACACATAGACCAGACTTGTATCTAGGCTTTCTAGAAGTCCAGAACAAGGCCACCCCTGAAACAGCTATGTCTCAGAGAATAAAAAATCATTCAAACTAACTAGAAGGCAAGAACCATTCATTACCAAGAACCGTTCTAATACCCTAGATATTGGAGTCAGCCTAGATATGAGCACCTGGACCTAAGCCATGTATATATGGGTAGAATGAGTAAGACACACTGACCTGAGAACCTGAGAAATGTTCCTCTATGCCCCAGTTGGTTCTCTTTATCAAAATGATTTTTCAATTGGGAGAGAAAGAAGAAGAAACTACAGCCTGGGCTCTTTGACTCTTGCTTTTTATATGACCAAAAGTGTCAGAAAGACATGGGGCAGTGAGCTGGGAGATGAATGCTTTTTGTTGGATGCACAGACCCTGAAGCTTCCCCATGTCTGGCTCTGTAGAGCCTGCACCCCCAGCCAGTCCCAATCCACAGTCCCTCTGCCTCCTCGCTGAGCCAGGCCATATCATGCTCCTTCTTGCTTCCCACCTTGCCCAACACCGTCAGCCATACCCAAAATACCCTTCTTCATCTGTCCTCCTCATCCCATCCATCCCTCAGGTCTGGATCACTCTTTACATCTTCCATTGGTTTCTCCTAATCAGGCTAGTCCTTACCAAAAATAACAACAGCAGTAAGGACAGTCATCCATGCTGAGCCCCGCCAGCTAGACACTGAGAGTGCTTCGCTCAGCCGTGCACTCATTCAACACACTGTCAGGATGCCTACCAGGGATGTGGCTGTGCACAGAACAGACAGGTCCCCGACTTCGTGGCATTCTACAGTGCTTCCTGTCCTCACAGGGGCCCTGGAAGCAGGCTACCCTGTTCTCATTCTGGACACAAAATTTAGGTGCAGCGGGCCAGAGGACCCTCTGCAGTGCTGTACTGCTAGCGGTGGAACAACCTTTAGATGCTGGTCAGTGTGACAAACATTGACAAACACTAAGACCCACGGCCATCCCCTACTGTGTGTTCAGCTAGCATCATGTCAGACCTGAAGCACCTCCCATATTTCCTTATTGTTTGGTATGGGATGGATTTAGCTCCTTAACTGAGGTTGTTTAAGGCTGGGCCCAATCTTGGGTGTCATTATTTCCTGTAACACCTAGAGCCATGCTGAGTCCAAAATACTTGGAGAGAGAGGCAAGGCAAGCCTTATCTGGCTCCCAAGCTCCTGTTTGTTTTTACCCATAAATTCAGCCACAGAGGGAGGGCCAGGGGATCTCCTGGATACTGCAGAATCTGCTGGCTGCCCTGCTTGTCTCCAGCCCCCACTGTCTTCTAACCCTTTAAAGCCCATCTAACACAGTGGGGGCACGGCGAGTTCAGTTGCTACCCAGAATCTTCTAAGGGTACTATGTAATCATGCATGTATTCTAAACATAGTGTGGCATTCTTTTTTCTTCTCTCAAGTAAATAATGAAAAACAAGTCAATCATATAGCATCGATCTTGTGCCAGGCATTGCTCTAAGACAGGGGTTTTCAGTCGGGTAGCATCAACATCACCTGCAAGCCTGTTAGAAACACCAACTAAAGGGCCTTCTCTGGGGCCCTGCAATCTATGTTTTCACCAGCCCTCCAGGTGATTCTGTGAGCACCAAAGTTGAGAACCCACTGCTGTAAAGGCCTTTCATGTATTAACTTGTTTCATTCTCACTCCAACCCTATGAAGTAGGTTCTCATGTGAAATCATATCAATACTTTGTAGCTGGGGGAACTAAAGTACAGAAGTTTGTCCACTGATCAAACCAGGATTCAAATCCGGACAGATGTACTTCAAATCCCCCAGTGGGGGCAAGAGGGCTTAACCTCAGGGAGTCTGTGGACCTCACATTGCATCTCTCTCACCACTGGAAAAATATCTAGAGACAAGAAGCTGACGGGCACACGACAGGCCTCTGGGAGTTTAGTTGGGCAAGGACATGCCTGGCTTCCTGGAGGTCATGTGAGTCTGTGAACCGTGGTTGACTTCAAGGCAGGAAAGAACAATTTGACTAAATGTCTGAAGCTGGTGCTGTGGAAAGAATAAAGCACTTTTCAAATCTTCCTCTGTCAATCCCAGGTTGTTTGATAATGTGCTCCGCTCAGGATCTGACACAGTGATGGAGAGCTCGGTAGGATGCCGCCAGAGCCCCTGCCACAGAAAACGTGGGGTTTATCTCAGACCAGGGGCCTCAGTTGTCCCATCACTGTAGAGCTATTTAATTTAAAGGAAAGTGGCTGACAGGGCAGAAAGAGCATCCGGGAAACACCACCACAAGGCTCTCAGGTTCAGCTGGGATTCTCCATCTGGGGTCCTTGGGGTGGAGCTGAGGATGGCCACCGTGAAATGGTAACACATTCCTGCGGCTGATACCATGCAATTTTCTTTAAATGTATGCTTAAAGATTTTACCAGCTTTGCGGATTGGGGTAGAGAAGAGGAGAGAAGAGGCAGGGAGATTAAAAAAAAGAAAAAAACAAAGACAAATAATAAAGATATGAAACTGATTGTGGTAAACTAAGCAGAGCAGGTAAAGAGCTTTCATCTTCTTTCTTCTGTGCTGGTCCATCTCTTCTCTAAGGAAAGGGAATTAACATTGCTGAGAACCTACAATGTGCTGGGTGCTCTCCACATACCCCCTTGCTCAGTCGACACTACCACCTCCCAGGCATGTATTATCATTGTACCTAATTTGCAGAAGATAGAAGAAACAAAACTGTTCTCAAACGTCTTTCTGCTTACTGCCAACCCAACACTTTCAGCTACGTCACGTTATCTTGAAGATGTCTTGATTTTTTTGGCTGCAAAACAAGTCCCTATATATAACAATAAAAGATACTTTTAAAATGTATGAAATGCCTCTTTCATTCTTCCCTTGTCCCTGCACCTCGTTCCTGTACTCTGTTCTCTGTTCTGTGTTCTCATCTCATTGACACGTGGACTTGTCAAATTAGTCAGTCCAGATGGGAATATTCATTTATTTATAAGGATGTGAAATGGCATTGTTTGTTTGGGGTGGGGAGAGGGAAGGATGCAAGGGCAGATTCTCTGGCCCCGTCAAAAACTCACCATAATGGTCAACCCTTACCTAAACCATGAGGTCATATATTCATCCATTGAAGGAATAGTTATGAATTTTAAAATTTTTGAAATAAATCCTGAAGTTCAACATGGTAGATTAGGCCTACTTTTACCTCTCCTTCCTCCCCAATCCCATTGAAATAACAATACATAAATGCAAAAGAATAAATTCATAACCAGCATGAACGGTTCCAGCTGCAATCCAGAAAATTTTACAAATACCTGGACCAAAAGAAGATGGAATCATATCGACAGATAAAACTAAGTAGAAAAATCTACATCCCAGAACCACATGCAGGGGGAGAACTGGCCTGGAGGTGGAGCCGCCCTTCCCAGCAAAGCCCTGCAGAGGCTCCCGGATCAGAGCCTTGGGGCCACAAGCAGGGATGGACTGCAGGGAGATTAATGAAAGGCCTTTCTGAGTTTTATAACTCCCCGCCCTCCTCCTCAGAGAGCAACCGGCAGCCATCGCGTTGGTCTGTGTAAAAAAAAAAAAAAAAAAAAAGAGTATCCGTTTGGTCTTGGCTTTGGGAACATTCTTCCCCTCAATGTTCCCTGTTCAATGATACGGATTTGGTCATACTACTTGGTTCTGCAGCATATAAAATTTTCATAACCAGAATACTTCACATTCATGTATTGCTTTTCTGTTTTCCGAATTAGCCTACAGACAAAACTTGGGAGACCTAGAATATAAATTGTATACACCAGAAGTAAAGGCAGAAGGAAATGTTACAGCTCAGAAAAGGGAGATGGGAAGGTGGTGAGGGCCGGGGACCCCAGGTGTGCTGTTGTTGGAGATTCCAGTGCCTGCCTGTGTCAGGACGGTTCCAGGCCTGGCGAGGTATGGAGGAACCAAACAGATGTTCTCAGCCCTAGCAGCACGTCCATTCCCGTCACAAGCCAATAGATTCCTCCTAACAAATCCCAAAGTGAAGATTTTAGTAGGTTGTTTAATACCTATAAAAGTAGCCACAAGAATGAATGGGGATAATATCAGTGTGTACAAAAATCCATGGAAGATATGAGACAGTGTAAATGTGCTAAAAATCCGTGTCAAAGTAGGGGGGCGTGGATACAGTTTAAATAGGACTATTTCAAGAAATAGATTATAAAGTAATTATCGAAGGTTGTGGTGAGAATTACCAGAATTAAAAAGACATGGCTAAGGAGTTACACCCAGGGCATGAGCTCAGAGCTGGGGCAGAGAGACGTACTCTCCAACAGCCCTTGACACTTCTTGTTCATGTGTATGCATTACTGTTATAAATAAATTAAATGATTAAAAAGCAACTTCACCTACCTCAGGAGGAATGCAAGGTAGATATTATCATTCTCATTCTCATTTTACATATGAAGAAATAGGAGGCCAGGTGCGATGGCTCACACTTGTAATCCCAGCACTTTGGGAGGCCGAGGTGGGTGAATCACCTGAGGTCGGGAGTTCGAGACCAACTCGACCAACATGGAGAAACCCCATTCCTACTAAAAATACAAAATTAGCTGGGCATGGTGGCACATGCCTGCAATGCCAGCAATTCAAGAGGCTGAGGCAGGAGAATCACTTGAACCCGGGAGACGGAGGTTTCGATGAGCCGAGATCACACCATTGCACTGCAGCCTGGGCTACAAAAGCAAAACTGCATCTCAAAAAAAAAAAAAAAAAAAAAAGAAAAAGAAAAGAAAAGAAAAAGAAAGAAAGAAATAGCAGCCAGCCCTATTGTGTGATTAGAAAACAAGTCTCCTGATCACTGGCTTCAAACTCCGGTTGCACAACCCAAAACCTTCTGCTTTTGGATGCAGACTGACTAGGGTTGGAATGCTCAAGTGACTGCTGTGAACTTTGAGAAGTTCACTGTTCATCTTTGAAAATAGGGAGAATATAACTACTACCCCTCTCTGGGTTATGCTAATCACCTAGCACAAGGCCTGGTACAAAACAGGCCCTCAAAAATGTCAGTTTCAGCCAGGTGTAGTGGCTCATGCCTGTAATTCCAGCACATTGAGAAGCCAAGGTGGCTTGAGCCCAGGAGCTCGAGACCAGCCTGGACAACATGGAGAAACCCCGTCTCCACTAAAAATAGAAAATTTAGCTGGGCATAGTGGCACATGCCTGTAGTCCCAGCTACTTAGGAGGCTGAAGTGGGTGGATGGTTTGAGTCTGGACAGTCAAGGCTGCAGTGAACAGAGATCTTGCTACTGCATTCCAGACTGGGAAACAGAGTGAGACCCTGTCTCAAAAACAAACAAACAAACAAAAAAACCAAAAAACAAAAAAACCTGTCAGTTTCTTCTGTGTTTATTTTTAAACCCAGCCAAAATTTGTAACATTAATATCATTTCTTGATCAAGTCGTCTTTCTTCTCATTTCATGTGATGTATCGCGAATTCTGACTAAATTGAAAACAGTTCATTCTTGGCCATATCAAAGGATTTGTCACGACTTAGCACGGTAGAAAATGTCAGGTTTAAAACACGTGGCAGGAAGATGTGATTTCATGGACATACACTATCAATGGTCCAAGTAGGTGAGTGTTTGTGGTTGTGGGGTGAGGGGTAGTGGGAAGGGTTTTACTTTCAGTCTCCTGAATACCTCTTTCCCACTCACCACACTGAGAGGTCACCCTTTTTTACACCTGGAAGAATTGTGGATCTCCCTGGTTTTCTGTGAAAAAGTCTAAGAGTCCCCAGGCACACCCACCAGGAAGCAGCAGCTGTCCAGCTTAGAGAACAGTATCCTGGGACTAGACCACTGGAGAATGGCTTGGGCACAGATAGGGGAGGAGAAAGAGGGAGGAAAGCAGAGAAGCACTGAAGGAGAAGGCACCAGGGACAATTCCCCTAGCTCCACGGGTTTCTTCTGCTTGTTATAACCCGTGAGAAGCAGAACCTCCTCCCAAAGACACTGCATCATTAGCATCCAAGAGCTCACATGGATCAAGCACACAGTATATGCTAGGTAGGCACTGTACTAATGCTTCACAGGCATTCGCACATTTAATCTTCACAACAATCCCATCAGGTTGCCACTATTATTCTTTTCATTTTACAGATTAAGAAACTGAGACACAGAGAGGCTAAGTGTCATATCCAAGTCACACGGCTGTGTGATAGAGCCTGGAAATGAGCCCAAGTAGTTTGACTCCAATGTCAAACTCTGCACCACCGCATTAGAAACACACTCCCCATGCAGAAACACACACACACACACACACACAGACACACACTCTGGGAGGCCTCTCAGGGAACTCCTGCTTTCACAGACTGCTAGGTGCCCAGTTCTGCTTTTTAGAGCCAGTGAGATAAGGAGAACTTGCTCTATTTCATGTAAGAAAGCTTATCTGTTACTAACATAGTAGATTTATCCTCTGTCAATCCAGAAGAAAGAACCAGACCTGAAAGGTGGCGCTTGTAGTAAGAAGACAGTTGCTCAACATAAACAATATGAAAAGAAGGGCTGCTCTGATAGGTAATGAGCTCCTAGTCAGTGGACGTGTTTTTGGTTTGGCAGCAGTAGTCTAGGAATGAGCAGATGGTCTATATCCTGGGGACGAGATTGGAAGAGATGAGAACCAAAGCCCCTCCCAGCCCAGGCAGTCAATCTGAACACACTTCTCCAGACCTGCTGTTGCAAAGCAGTGTGCCAGATCAACAGGAGATGTATGATAAATAAAACCCGACCCAGCCTCTCAAGAGTTTACAATGTGATTCTCAGGTTTTTCAATATCATCTTCATAGAGTTCCTGGAGGAATTTAATAAAGAACGGTGAAGATTCATTCCTTTCATCTCCTAAGGGTAAGTCCGTTCTGACCTGCCCAATAACCTTTTCTCTTCTCTGTCTGCTTCCGGAGAGCACTATGAGGAGTCAGTCTTATTTAAAAAAAAAAAAAAAAGAAAGAAAGAAAAAAAGAAAGACACATGTATGATATGTTCTACATCTTTGCCTCTGAAGAGGAAATGCTCTGTGTTACTGTAAATAATAATTTGCAGGTCAGTGAAGGTTGTTAAATGCCCCTGATGCCTTTTCTCACTTCCCTCCAGACTCTCGTAATTACTATTGCTCTGAACCCAGCGGGCAAGATGCACATTTCTCTGTCCAGGAAATGACAGCGACAGTGTGGTACCCTATTCTCACTTCGGGGAAAGACTGTGTATCTGCATATTGAGCCTGTCCGGAGTCCATGTCAGAGCCGGGTATGTGCCTGCCTGGAAATAGCCCCATGGAAATGCAGCAAGTGGTTGCCCAAAAGACCTGAGGCTGCAGATCATAGCCCCTGGGTTCTAGAGCTGGCTCTACCACTAGCTGCGTGACCTCAGACAAGTCACAAAATCTTCTGGGACTCTGTTTCTTCATCCGTAAAGCCAAGAACACAGCCCTTACCATGACTCATAAATACTAATACATAATGAGAACTCATTCATTTATTCAATATCTCATTCAAACACATATGAATCATCACTAAGGACCAGGCACTGTTGTAGTCCCGGAGGGTACAGTAGTAAACAAACCAGCAAAAGTCTCCCTTTCCCTGGAGTTCTGGGAGAAGCAGATAAAGAAATGAATAAACAAAACATACGGGATTTCTAAGGGCTTTGGCAAAAAGCAAAGCCTAGAAGGGGAAGGAGGAGTGCTGAGGAGAAAAAAGGCGTACCCTAAGAGGGTGCCATTGAGATATAGACTCAAAGGAAGTAAGAAGGTGAGCTGAGAGATCACTGGGGAAAGAGCATTCCAGATAGTGGAATAGCCAGTGCAAAGGCCCTGAGGCCAGAGTGGCTGAAGCAGAGCGACCGGGAGGGATGTAGACTGGATTAGAAAGGATGTGGAACTGAATAGGGTAGGCCTTGCAAGGCTTTGGACTTCTCTGAGACAGGAGCCACTGGAGAATGTTGAGCAGAGCAGTGACATAACCTTCCTGGGGTTTTAAAAGAGTCTCTTCAGCTTCTGTGTTAAAAAAAAAAAAAAAAGAGAATCAAATAACGTATTTCCCAAGGTGTTTTGAAAAACACAAAAGTACAACATGAAAATGAAGCACAGTAAAAACTCAGTCCTCCAAGCCCCTCAGGGAAAAAGTTGTCCTGGAGACCAGGTGTGGTAGATTAAATACAGCTGCAACTTCACTGCCACTTTCCCCACTAAGAGCTCAAGTTTATTTCCCCTCCCTTCATCTGGTTTGTCCTGCAGCTGCTTATCAAATACGGCCAGAGTATTGCTGTGCCAAATCCAGGCCCAGCCTTTTAGAGGACTGACAGTTTCCTGTCTCTTCTGCTTGGAATTCTCACTCTTGGGACTGCTCTTCTCAGAACCCAGCTGCTATCCATGGAGAGGCCATGTGCAGGCACTCAGGGGGCAGCCCCAGGAGGGCTCCCAGACAACAGCCACCATCAACCAACAGCCATGTGAGCAAATGCTCTCAAGATGTTCCAGTTCAATTAAGTCCCCAGATGACTTTAGCCCCAGCCGACATTCTTTGGGGCAGAAGAACCTCCCAGCTGAGCCCATTTAACCCATAGCATAATGAGACAGTAAAATATTTGTTGTTATAAGCCACTATATTTTGGAGTGCTTTGTTATGCAGCAATAGATAACCAAAACTGCAGTTTTCTAGAGTTCAGAGTCTACCCAGTAAGGTATCAAAACTTGAAAAGGAAAAATGTTAACTATAATAAATCGAAAACTTTCTAAAACAGAATATGCATCTTACTTCCTTCCTAAACAGAGTTTACCCACATTGATTAATCTTTTCTTGGTGATTCAAATGTATCCATGTGAACATCATCATGTGTTTGTCTTATTTGTAATGATGCAAAGATTTCCTAAGGGTCTATTGAAATAATTGGGGTTTTCTTCCTTATACTAACTGGCCCTGCACCTGTTTTCTTCCTTAGGTATTTTTAAAATGATTCCTCCTCCTTCATTTTTCTGTTTGTGCCTGTTTATGTCAGCTTCTCCTCATGCCTTTTCTAATTTGTCATATACATTTTGAGTGGAAGAAACTTCTTAGAGTAATTTGAAAAGTATGAATAAACAGGCTTAGAGAAAGGGCCTGATTCTACAAAAGGGCATGACTTTATGTTTGGGGATTTTGTGACAGCAGTTTTGCTTATAATCTGGTTCTTCCCAATATTCCGTATGAATAGGGCTGCTAGATGACTGAGTGTAGGATGGAGGAGAAGTTTGTGTTATTCCTGTAAATGTGTTTAGATACTAGTTCATAGAATCACAGAGCCACAAGAAACCTTCCAGAGATGTTTAAATTCCATTCCCTCAATTTACGCATGAGACCCACAATATTTGTTTGACTTGCACAAAGTGAAAGAGTTAATAGCAGAAGCAGGATTAGAGCACAGGCCTCTGCCTCACAGAGCAGTGTTCTCCCACCAGGTCCTTCTGAGCACAATTTGTCCTGTGATCTGTAAATCCTGAGTGAGGCAAGGAAGCCCAAGAAGTACATTCCTATGAGAGGTCATGAAGCACAGGAGAAAGTTCTGCTTAGCTGTGCCACTTACCAACCACATGATATTGGGCAAGCTGCTTGGGCTCTCTCAGCCTAATTTGTTCAGGATAGTGAGTTCCAATATTCAGATTGTTATGAAAAATAAATAATACATGCCAAGTATGAAGCATGGTATCTGACACTCAATTATTATTCATTTGATGATTGTCATTTTTCTGTTGTGCCTTCTATTAGCCTTAGTCCCTTAGAGCAGATAAAGTGTGAGGCTCCTTGGATTAAAGACTATACCAGCCTCTCCTTCTCCCCATAACCTTAACTACTTGATAGGAATAGTCCACTCCCTAAACCCTTCCTTCTGTGGGTGGCATTGCAAAGATTGCCTGGTGAAGAGTTCCACTAAGATATGCATAACTTGCAGAGGTGGAAGAGGAGCTGTTGGGAGAGCTCAGCCCAAACAGAATCCAGGTTAGCTGATTCGTGTTTTGTTCTTGTTGTTGTTGTTGTTATTTGAGACGGAGTCTCGCTCTGTCACCCAGGCTGGAGTGCAGTGGTGCAATCTTGGCTCACTGCAACCTCTGCCTCCCAGGTTCAAGCGATTCTCCTGCCTCAGTCTCCCGAGTAGGTGGGACTACAGGCATTTGCCACCACGCCTGGCTAATTTTTTGTATTTTTAGTAGAGACAGGGTTTCACCATGTTGGCCAGGGCTGGCCTCGAACTCCTGACCTCAAGTGATCCACCCATCTCAGCCTCCCAAAGTGCTGAGATTACAGGCACGAGCACCGTGTCTGGCCTGATTCATGTTTTGGGGTCCTACTGCTGGATTAGGTCTTGCTCTGGGATGGAGAAGAATGGTGGATCGCCAGACAGCGAATGTTGAAGAAGGGACACAATGAGATGCCAGCAAAGAGATGTGAATGCCTCCCTTCCTGCACTCCCCCTCCCACCGTCAGTGCTCTGAAGACTGTGAGGCCTCCAATACTTGTTTTGGAGAGATTTTAGTCAGTGCTCAGAGGAAAGGGGTGGGGGAGAAGAAGACCAGTAAATCAATAACAGATCTTTCTTTCCATCAGCTGGTTTAAAGTATTGAGCCAATGTCAACCAATCTAGAATTTCTAAGTTGTAAATTTAAAAATTGAATAGTAAGATTTTTATCTGAGCTGCTTCGTGAAAGCCACTATTCAGAGTCTGGTTTATCACACTCCTCACGTAGTCTGAGCTAAGGTCTGGGGTCATGCCAGTCTAGGGAATTCAGTGAGAACGTTTTCATTTCTACCTGGCTCAGGCTGTGGGGCTTGGATAAGGCACTCCTACTGGATCTTTGTGATTCTCCTCCAACTTGTTTCCCTCAACAGATTTCCTGCACTGTGAACTAATCATGCAGAAATATTCAGAGCAATGAAGGACACTGCAGGGCCCTGAACAACCTCATTGTCCAGGATTAAAGAATCAGTCGGCATATCACATATTCAGCACTATACTAGACACTGTGGGAAATAACAATGATGTCAGCAACAACAATAATAATAATGACAATTAATGTTTATTGAGCACCTACTGTATGCCAGGGACTCAACTAGATACTTTTCCTAAATTATTTCTGAGTCTTCGAAAAATTGGATAAAGTGATTTTCATTCTCTCTGTTTTATACACAAAGAAATGAAGACTTAAACAAGTTAGATAAGTTGCCCAAAGTTCTAAAAGTAGAGAGAATAGGGAACTATATATGATAATTTCCTTGTCCTTGAAGAGTTTTAGAAAACACCATCTGTCATCTGATATCCAAGAATATTCTCTTGCTTCTAGTCTCACATCAACATTCACCCAGTCAATACGTTTTTATATAGTGCTTAGTATGTGTATCTGCAAATACCACCTTGACAACAGAGAGAAAATACACAGAATAATTATTCACTCAACTCTGGGGAATGTAATGAAAGGTCAGAGACCAAAGTCAGTGTGGGCTGGAGAAGTAGGGGAAGGTTTTATGGAGGAGTGGGACTTGGATTGGGTCTTGAAGGATAAAAAAATTATTCAAAGAGCATTCCTGGCCGGGGGAACAGGACAGGCAACAGCACTGGGGCATGCATAAGCATGACCAGGGGAAGTACACTGGGAGGACACAGAAATGGCATAAGTGGAAGAAGAAGCTGTTCGGATGCCCTGGGAGACTGGACAAGAGGATGGCATTCATCTAGGAATCTATTTGGGCTATTGCAAATGATAATCCAACGCTTCAAGTTTCTTATTATCTGAAGATATGGAGTACATTTAAAAGTAAATGATGAATGAAAACAAACAATATTATTTTGCAATAACATTTAAATTGCTAACTCTTCTATAAGAGAAGCAGTCTACCAAGTTAAGGAGTGGTTAGGAAGATTAGGAAAGTGTTTCTGTCCCTCACTGAGAATTACACTTTTTGTTTTTTTGAGACGGAGTCTCACTCTGTCGCCCAGCCTGGAGTGCAGTGGCACGATCTCGGCTCACTGCAAGCTCCACCTCCCGGGTTCACGCCATTCTCCTGCCTCCACCTCCCGAGTAGCTGGAACTACAGGCACCTGCCACCTCGCCTGGCTAATTTTTTTTTTTTTTTGTATTTTTAGTAGAGATGGGGTTGACCATGTTAGCCGGGATGGTCTTAATCTCCTGACCCCGTGATCCGCCCGCCTCAGCCTCCCAAAGTGCTGGGATTACAGGCGTGAGCCACCGCACCCAGCCGAGAATTAAACTTTGTCCTCCAAAGATTCGTGTGTGTGTGTGTGTGTGTGTGTGTGTGTGTGTGTATGTATTTGTTCTGACAATACCCCAGAAAACTAGAAAAATAAGAAAGTGTAACTTCTCCTCACCCTTATGTAAAAGGCTCAATGGGGACCACATTTATTGCGCCCATACCGCTCATAGATTAGTCTAAAGGTCTTGGAAGGTCAAAGACTACCATGGCTGCTATCCTACTTTCCCCCAGTAACCTCCCAAGAGGGCAGATGATACCACATTGAATAAATCCAATTTAGGGGAAAACTCCTGTCGGGAAAAGGGTGGATCCTATGGTAAGAGAAGTTTCTATAGGTGGAGTGGCTTTCTCAAAAATGTAGAAATTTACACAACAGAATTAAAAAGAAGAAAGTACTCTTGAAAAGAGGCAGTGACTTAACGACAAAGACAGAGGAGCAAGATTGCAAACTGGGAACACCTTCAAGGGAACCCTTCTAGGATGATTTAACTTCTTAGGTATCCGTGCTCTCAGAAAATTAGATACAGGTTAAAATTGTTTTCTTTTGTGGCAGAGACTGTTAGCTGTCTACCTTGTGCTTCCCTTCCATTATACAAATTTCCCTCTGGCAAGTGACTGCTCAACCAGGTGTCTCATTTCCAAGCTCCCCTACATCTAAGTGGGGCCATGTGGAGTGTCATATGGAGTCTTCTAGGGCCCCAACTGCCCTGGGCATGAAAAGGTCTTTTTCCTTCAAATCCTCCCTTGCTTCTTCACAGGAGATCAATTCAAAATAATATTTCAAACAGCAGGATAATAATAACTTATACCAAAATTAATAACTTATAACTTGCTCACCTGTATGATCTCATATGATACCACACACCCTATAATGTGGCCATGGTATCACCTACCATTGTCCCCATTTTAGAAAGGAGGAAACTGAGATTCACGTCTTATCAAAATCTGATAAGTGGTAGAGCCGTAAGAAGCTAACGTGCCTCTGGATAGATGCTCCCTAAAAGAGAGTTGGTGGGTCTTTCTCAGGGAAATTGCTGTGCTCTGCTCCATGTCACTGCCACTGTCACAGATACCCAGCTTCATCGCCTTCCGTCCAGTTGCTCCCGTTAGACATTTCTACCATTTTCACACCCAAAGAGGCAAAAGACCAAGAAGGAGTCCTTGATTCCAGTGGTTTAATGTTGAACCTCAAAATGATCATCGAAAATGTAGAAAACAGTCTATGGCCATACAACCCTGAACACGCCGGATCTCGTCTGATCTGGGAAGCTAAGCAGGGTTGGGCCTGGTTAGTACTTGGATGGGAAAATGTAGAAAACAGTTCAGACTAAAGTCAAAATGTTGTGGCAGTGAGCTAAATCTCTTTTTCTTTTTCTTTTTTTTTTTTTTTTTTGAGGCGGAGTCTCGCTCTGTCGCCCAGGCTGGAGTGCAGTGGCGCGATCTCGGCTCACTGCAAGCTCCGCCTCCCGGGTTCCGGCCATTCTCCTGCCTCAGCCTCCCAAGTAGCTGGGACTACAGGCGCCGCCACCACGCCCGGCTAATTTTTTTGTATTTTTAGTAGAGACGGGGTTTCATTGTGTTAGCCAGGATGGTCTCGATCTCCTGACCTCGTGATCCGCCCGTCTCGGCCTCCCAAAGTGCTGGGATTACAGGCTTGAGCCACCGCGCCCGGCCTAAATCTCTTAACATAGGAATCTTTGCTCATGTTAGTCGACCAGCTCTAAAATGTAGAGGCACAGAGTTCCGTTGCCTCTAACATTACATTTGTTCAATCAGTTGATAGATGGGTTTAAAGCAGTGTCTCTTGATCTTTTTATTTTTAGACTCCTCTAAGAAGTCTTTTTAGATATTTTCCCCCAATCTCCCCATGAAAATTTAATGACATAGATATACTATATATTTATTTATGTACTATGGCCCTTTGAAGGGTCACAAACCATTTTCACATCCCCACCCCCTGAATTAATTTGCATCCCTTAGGGGCATTGTCAACTCCTCTCCTGCATGGTGTAGAGCATTTGCTTTGAGTGAGGGATATAAAGTGAGGAAATTGACCAGACCCTTGCCCTCAAGAGCATACACTCCAGCGTGAAGTGGGCTTTGTCTTACATCATCAACAACCGTAGGAAAGGAGAGAAGCCAGAGGCCCTGGGTTAATTTCTGTGTAAACCACCAAAGGTGATTTTAAAACCCTTCTCAATCCAGGAGTTTAGTAGCATTAGATTGGGTTTCAGTTCTGAGCCATCATCAGTGGAGGCTCTACATATAGAAAAATTGGCAAAGACCTGCAGTCTGTGTGGAAATATGGTTGGGAGGCATTCACCACACATTTATGGCATGAAGAATAATTTTTGCTATTAAAAAACTGTTTATAATGAAACACAAGACAGAATGGAACAAATTCCTCCAAAAAATGAAAAATGTTTTTTTTTTCAATCACTTCTATTGAAAAACCATTCAGCCGGATTTAAATAGCCAATCCTACTCAAGATAATGTTTCAGTTTCTTTAACAAGGGAAAGAATTTGAAGCTGAAAAGCCAACTGCTACTTCATTACTTTAATGAAAATCCCCTCGAATGCTATGATCTACTCAATCCTAGGCTCACAGGTTGAGTCACAAAGAAGTAACACATTCTGAGAAAGGGACTGAGTGGGGAGTAATTCCATTCCACGTTAGCACTTTAGAGTAGTGCTACTTCAGTGCTTCTGGTGGGCGTGAGGGAGAAAATTAAACATGAGCCACACTCCTTCATTCAGCAAGTATTTATTAAGTGCTACTATGTGCAGGCACCATGTGAGGTGTTTAACAACAACAAAAAGAAGCCCGTTAGGGAAAGATTTAGGACTTCTCTAGCATCCAGAGCAAGCCTAGCCTAGTACTTTACACTTGGGAGATTCTAAATATATTATTGGAAGAGTCTTACATGAAAGCAGGAGCCTTGAGTCCTAGATGTACCTCTGGGTTTAGCTGTGTGGCCCTTTGTCAGTTACCTAATGTCTCTTGGACATGATCTATTCATCTGAAAAATTAGGGCACTATTCTAGATACAGGTTCTTAACTATGGCTGTCACCCAGGGTACTTCAAGGAAATACTGATGCTTGGGGTCCTCCCATCTAAGACCTACTGACTCAGACTCTTTGGAGGTGGGGCTGGGGGGTAGGTATTTTTTAAAAGCTCTCCCAGCTGTACCTCCTTTGATAAAACTAAAGATAAAACCCTAGATAGAGGCACATCTGAAAACAAGATGGCAGCTCTGACTTCCTGACCACTCGGGCAATTCTCAAAGTAAGAGAAACAGGGCAAGATTTGCCTCCAGTACTTCCCGTTTTAGCATATTTATGCTTTTCTTCCTCCTTTCCCCCATTACCATCTGTTTCCTGATTCCCTTTCTCTCCTGACCCATTTGCTATGGCTTAGCACTTAATATACTTTTCTTCCTCTTTTGGCAACATGTATGGTAGCATTCATTTGCCGTTAAAAAAGAATTCATCTCCAGAGTTCCTCCTCTCAGGAAAGAAGACATATAACAGTAAAATGAAAGGCTTGATAACACTGAGAACATCATCACAAGCTTCAGGCAAAATACGTTGGGACACTTAGAAATGTCAGGAGCCGTGCTGAAATCAAACCATGTAGAATACTACCTTCTCTGGCTATGTGTAAGCATCATATGCACTTGACCCCTAGTGGAAAATTAGACAAAAATTCTCCGAGATTTAACCTAAAATGCTAAAAAAAAAAAAATGTGGAATGGATTGAGAAGTCTTCTGGTCAAAAACTGCCACCCAATGTTCAGACATCCAGGCCCATCAGATAATTTTACTTGATATTTTCCAATTTATGGATATGCTTCTTTTAAAAAATAGAAATTCCATTAAATTAAAATACCAGTTAAATTATTTCCATACATTGAAAACCCCATGTGCCTTTATAAAGTCCAGTTGTTTTAATTACCTGAAGACACAGCTGCAGATTTCTAACTTATATACACAAGAACTTATATTCTTGAACATAGAAGGTATTCAACTAATGTTCCCTTCCCTTTCTTAAGAAAGAAGTATAGTTTACATTGTTAAAGTAAACACAGGACATTTTTCTTCGATGACTTTCTTTCAGCCCCCACAAACCAAAAACCCTTCAAGGGGAGAGAAGGATTCCTACTCAACTTTAGTTTTCTATCACTAAGCAGAGTGTTTGTCACTGCAGTGAATGGAAGAATTAATGAATGAATGACTCCCTCAAGGAAAATTTCATAATTTTTTTGTTGTATAAACCAGCCTTCCTTCTTATTCCCAAACATATGTTTTTTCCCACCACAAGAAGGCTTGTACTGCTTCAAGATTAAGTAACACTATGGTCATACCTAAATGCCAACCACACTATCTGCACTGTGCCATCCTCCCTGCCCTTCTCAGGTACCCATGAAGCTGTCACCCATGGTGATGGTGTGGCAGCCTATGATATCAACATAAAGAGCTTTCTACTTTGGGCATCCTATCTGGCCACATGAAAGTTCCCTGTAGTCTCAGCTGAGATAAGGTTAGTAATTCACTTAGATCTCATTCACAAAGTTGTTTTTGACTTTTATTCTGAAATAATTATATATTCGCAGGAAGTTATAGAAATATGCAGAGAGGTCCCACACATTCTTCACCAAATTTCCTCCAATTCACCAAACTAGTGTCCAGTTGACAGAATAACTTTTGCTTAGTATATTTATGTGAAGGAATGGGAAACAGGATGAACAACCATCCTGGTTTGCCCAGAACTGAGGAGGCTCCCAGAATATGGGACTTTCAGTGTTAAAACTGAGACGGTTCCAGGCAAACTGGAAAGAGAAGGTCATACAAGCACCATGGAAACATCCATATAAACTTGCTTAGCAAGCCATATTCGCTAGGGATAGAGCTCCATTGCTCTTTTTGGGCCTCCTCTAAAATTTGCTCCCAGTGGTCTCACTGTACTTCTATCTATTTAATGTCTCCTTCTGTTTGCAGGCCCTGTCCCCTCAATACCTGGATCTATCTTCCCCCCAGAGCCCTGTTTTAGAATTATGCTCTCATGCTTTCCTGAGCCCATCTTTGGCTACCAAAATTTGCATTTGTCCCAATGCAGTGAAAATAGCCCTGGACCGGGCAGAAGTGGCAAAGGTTCTCATCTCTCTCCTACCACCAGTTGACTGAGTGACTTTGTGCAAACCATCTTTTAGCTCTGGACTTTTTACTCAGAAAATAAGGATACTAGTCTAAAACAAGCTTTCTTACCGTCGGCACTACTGACATTTGTGACCCAATAATTATTTGTTGTGGGAGCTGTCGTGTGTGTTGTTTGTACAATGTGTTAAGTACAATGTGTTAGCAGCATCCTTGATTTCTGCCCACTAGATGCCAGGATCATCCTTAAGTTGTGACAACCAAACATGTCCCCAGACATTACCGAGTATCACCTGTGGGGTGAAATACCCCTGTTTGAGGACTGGTCTACAATATTTTTTGTCACTTCCAGTTCTAAAAACATTTGATTAAATCAATCCCAAGTAGATTACGCATGATTAATAGTTTCCCCTCAGCTTCCCAAGAATATTTGAAGAAGAATCTAGAAGAATCTTCAGCAAAATATTAAAAGCAGCCCTTTCTATGGTGGGGTCACAGAGGTTTAAATGTTCTTTCATTCCTCCTCCTCCTCCTCTTCTTCATTTTTTGGTTTAATATCTACATGATTAATCCATTACTTGGTTTCTTTTTTTTTAATGGATGTTTAAAATTCAAATGAAATCAGTTTGCGCTATTCAAACACAGCACTAGGAAGCATGAGTTTAAACAGAAGAGATTACAGTGAAAACAGGGCCTTACAAAGTCACATCATTTTGAGCTATTTAGACCTTTTCATATCGTTGTATTTATTATATACTATGAAATTCTTATGATGCATTTACCCAAATCAGATTGTTTCAGCAAACAAACGAGTTTTGAAAATACCTTTCCTACTAAAAGCAACCCATTTCAGGGCACCTCAGCTGGAATTAACCAAACCTCATCACCTCTCACCTCCCAGAAACAATCACCCTAAGGAGGTATCAGACTCTGGCACTCAGCCTGTCTGGCTGAGAGAGAGTCTTAGGGGATGAATTCTTGGAAAAACCTAAAAGCACTTTCAAAAGCTTGAGAATTATTCACTGCATACAACATGCTAAATATTTGATTGAACCATATGAAATTGTCAATAGTTGACTGTTTCTAACTTACAAAAATTTAGATTTCATATGATTTCCCCTAGTAACATTCAGTAATGGTCAAATAGGTTAAGAAACCCAACCATCCATTGCAGTTATTCTGCCAGGTGATTTGACATAGGAAGTTGGTGGAAAAGTAGAGAGAAGCATATGGAGCCAAGTCTTGCAGGTCTCATGGTCTGACTTGACCCATGATGTCGCCAAGAGGAAAAGGCTAAAAATAGTGGCTCTGCCCTGTGCAATGTGCAAGCTCTTGAGGGAAGGGACCAGGTACTATCATTCAGGTCTGTGTGTCTCACTCTGTGCTTCTCACACTGCTTTATGCACAGCAAGGACCTGAGTGTTACTGTTTAATGGTTATGGGAGTAGGAACATCTAAAGCATATTGCATAATAAAATGATTTATTCTGACCTTCATTCATAGATTTCTTCTTGAAAAGTGTATCTATTACCTTGAATTTGCAAGGAAGAATGCTACACAATGTGGTTGGTTCAATAATTTTCGTCCCAGCTCTCATGCAATTTCTAGACTACACAAATTGGACCTGAAGAAATGGTTTCAACACTAGAATCCAAGCAAGACATGGTTCCATGTGAATGGCTTTATCATTGAAATAAGTGAACTGGGGAAACCCCTTTGAAGTTATGTTCATGACCCCAATTCCTCTGACAAACTACAAGGCACTGTTAAAGTGAAGAAAAATGTCTCATTGGAAGGGAAAATTATGTTCACTTCATTAATGATTAAATCTTATGCTTAGCAACTTCTTTTTGTACTCTCAAAAACCAAGAATTTGGTCCTATTGTCAAAGCTACACATTAGCAGCAAAATCTCCACAAATACTTCAATCTGCTGAAGTCAAAATTGAAGCCATGAGGGAGGCAAATTCTAAATTTTTTGGATTATTTTTGGGGTACATTTTCCCTTTTATAGCATTTATGACTTATGAACAAAATTGACTTGAATCAGGCCTTCCCACTGGTGGAAAGCCAATTAGAGTCATTCCAAATGACCAAAGCTATTAGCTTTGACTTGAGCTCAATAGAATAAATAAGTCATTTTTCAAGGGTGTCTTAGGCCATTCTGGCTGCTATAACAAAACCATAAACTGGGTAGCTTACAAACAGCAGAAATTGATTTTTCATGGTCCTGGAGGCTGGGAAGTTCAAGATCAAGGTACTAGCAGATTTGGGGTCTGAGGTCCAACTATCGGGTTCATCAATGGCACCTTCTCCATGTGTTCTCACATGGTGGAAGGGGCAAGCAAGCTCTCTGGGGTCTCTTTTATAAGGGCACTAATCTCATTCACGAGGGCTCCATCATTATGACCTAGTCACCTTTCAAAGGCCCCATATCCTATTACCACCATCCTGGGGATTAGAATTTCAACTTGCGAATTTTGGGAGATACAAACATTCAGACTACAGCAAAGGGGAGGCTGGTCTTCCATTTTCTGTAAGAATTTCACCAAAATGCTCAAAGTCTGAAAATCTAACATGTTTTGATTATTTTCTTGTTTTGCCCTGATATTTGCATTGTTAATTGCTTCTTCTTCAAACATGGTTGACTGGCTTTAAGTGACTGCCAGAATTTGAGCAGGACCATTCATGAGAGGCACAACCACACACCAGCATGTGGTCCTGCTTCCTGGAACCTCCTGACTCTCATAGTTAGCATGATGGGAAAACCTCTAGCTGGAGCTCGGTTCCATCCTCTCTTCCTAAGAGAGCATGGCCTACCTAGCTTACTTTTTAAAATTCCTCTTTAGGTAGCCAAGATCTCCAGAGAAAAAGAAGACTACTGGGGGCAGTAGGAGGGTCAGGACAGAGCAAAGGTCAACAGAGCTCACAGCCCACCTTTCTGCCTCCTATGTCACCTAGGGCCAGTCACTCTCTTCCTGACCTCATCTACCAATCATAGAAACTACATTAGATAGCCTGAAGTTGTTTTAAATTTTAATTATCTGTAATTCAATGGCCAGTTATGAAAAAAGTATGCCTCTTTTTTTTCTGCTCTCCCTTCTTCCCTTCTCTCTCTCCCTCCCTCTTCTCTATACCTCTCTGTCTTCCCCTTTCTCCTCCCCACCTCCTTCCTTCCCTCACTGTCTCTCCTCCTCTTTTTCTCTCCCCCCCTCTCTCTCCTGCTCCCTTCTCTCTTTCTCCCCCACCTTTCTCTCCTCTATCTCTCTCTCTCCCACTCCCTTTCTCTCTCCTCCCCCTCTCTCTTCCCCTCTTCTCTCTCTCTCTCTCTCCCTCCCTCTCTCTCTCCTGGCAAATGTTTCCCAGCAGCCAAATAGAAGTCATTACCAGAAGCACCGCAGCTAAACAGAGGGAAATGTTTAGGTAAGCATTATAATGGGCATGGAAATAAAGAGACCACAATTCAAAGTGTAAGTCATCATAGATGAGAATGCACATGTTTGGGGCTAGTTTTATGAGAAATGAACGGGATGATGCTGCGCTGGCGAATCCCTGGGCTTGTGTTTTCTTAATGCCCGGAGTGATTTATTTTCTGGTAAACAGTTTTGCTCAAGTAGGGCATCCAATTACTACAAACCTTGTTTGGTATAAAAACTAACTGCATAGAAAAATATTGCCTTAGCAAGGTTTAACTGGTTGTTAATCCAAACATGTGGCAGAGCCCGAATTCCAGGGCTCAAAATATCCTCCCGATTCTCAGCAGCATCCGAACGTCCAGCGATCATAATCATCACTCTCAATGAGGCGTGACTCAGAGGTAGCGTATGGAAAGAGGACATTTCCAGAAAAACCATGGTATGGAAACCAAGCCTGCTGGGAGAGGCAAGACCTCGCTTAGGTAAAAGTTCTGCTCTGCTCCTTTGAAGTGTGAGGTTGGGCTGCTTGGGGAGAATGTTAAGAAAGATGAAAAAAACTTTTAAAATCCTCCTTTCCACACAAATCTCTTCACATACAGCTCTGTTCCCTGGGATGTTTCATCACCTTAAGAAATATATTTAAAACAGATACAGTAAGAGTATCCTTTTATAAGTAAAGCAAAGTACTAGACTTTTATTTTTCACACACAAAAAAATTTTAATTGCCTCCTTCAAATTCTCAGGGTTTACCTCTAGCATCCATAAGACCTAATTGTCATACTTAAGGTATTTTGCTTTCAAGCAAAAAAAAAGCTTGAAAGAACTTAAGAGAGAAAGAAAAAGAAAAGAAAAGGAAAGAAAGAGGGGGAGAGAGAGAGGAAGAAATCTGCTTATCAAGAAAATTTAGCTTTGTGTCAAAAATATGTCTCAAAATGAGAAAGGCAGGATATAAATTTAATATCCAAATCTTCCCGTTTCCCACCTCTTTTTCCATGGGGTTTCCTGCTGTGCTAATAGTTTTCAGTTGTCTCTAGGAGGTGTCCGGTGACCATGTATTCTGAGTACTGCAAATGCATACTTTGCCTGCATGTCCTGGAGGATTTGTTTAAAATACTTTTCCTATTTCAAGGTGGCAGTTGGCAGTCAGAAAGATCCTAAACGACTTTGGAGCCATTTGAGTCGAAAGGAACGTGAAGTGTCAGCTTACCCCAGCACACAGACGCAGCGGCCCTGCCACAGGGCAGCAGGCTCCTGGCTCTGCACATTGGATTCCCTGCCACAGGCAATACACTCAACTCAAAGAATCATGGCGCACCAGGAGACTTGGCCTACGGAATCATTGGCCCCGCCATCCCTCTGCTGGCTAGCAGGCAGATAACAAAACCATCCCGCCACATTGATTCATGCAGATCACATTAATTTAAGAATTCCAAAGATGGGGATTTCATAATCCTTCTTGGTTGTTCATTCCAGTCTCGCAACCCTATCAAACAAGACCTTCTTCATCTCTCACCCTAATCTCCCCTGATGCAATTCTAGCCTCTCAGTTTTTTTCTGTCTTCACTAGAAATGAAAAACAGATGGACACCATCTTCTGCATAATAACCCGCCATAAACTGGGAGACCATTATTAAATCAACCGATCAACCGGGTCCTTGTCTTCTCCAGGTTAAACGATGCCACTGCCTTCAGCTTTCCCTCATAGTTGCTGGTTTCTAACTCATTATTTTCATGACTCTGTGTCACTCAAATTGTAGAGGCATGAACTCAAAATTTTATGAGGATTTGACTAATACTAACTAAATGCGTGTGTATGTGAGTTTGTGTATGCTCGTGTAGGAGGGACGTTTAGCTCACAGTTCCAACAAGTTAATTTTTTTTAAACTTTTTTCTTTGTGAAGGGTATCAAAAAGAGTTTATATAACATACAAGCACAGTAAAAAATAAAAATAAAATAAAAAATAAAATGACAGCGCATGCACCCACCATAACTTATTTTTTCTATTAAAACTGACCTTGTGTTGATTTTGCTTTATTTGAGAGGAGGTGGAAGGTGATTACATTTTAAATCACATTTACATTTGGATTTCACTGATTAGATTTTAAACCAATGATACTTTTTAAACTCTTACACACATGTTTGTTATAGCCTTCCTTCAAATTTGACAAAATTTAGCCGAGGCATCAAAATTTTATAAGACAGCCCATTCTAAAAAGTCCTAAACTACATCAAAAAGTCTTTAAAAGGGGGAATGTTTCCAAGGAGCCAAGTTTTACTAAGAGTCTTGTTCTCTATTATTAAAATATTCATGTCTGAGCTAAAACAATGTTTTCATCAGGAAATGTCAGGAAACAGGCCATTTAATCATGTTTCTCTCAGATGATATTTGATGGTATCGTTCCCATCATTCAGACAAACTGCCAAGAAGCAGATGTGCCTGGGATCCAGGCGAGCTAGAGATTCAAACCTCCCTGGAGTTATTGTCATGAATTTTCTACTTCTTATCAGTCCAAAAGACACCACTTCATGAAAATATCTGAAATTAGTAGCACTAACCAATCACCTTCATTTTGTAAGTTTTAGGAAAAAATATGTTAATGAGATGCCATTATATCATTGGTCCATAGCTTACCATTTATAGTCCATCTGAATTTCTGCTTGAGTCAAAAGCCAAAGAGCTTCCTGGAGATAAAGCCACAACTTTCAGTTCAAAGATTTGCAAGTGCTTGTTCTCAAGATTCTGATATTCCTACGTCTCTCATCACAGAGGGCCTATCTCATGCCTAATTGCAGAAAAGGCCTCAGTTTACCTTCTTGGCTCTACTTCTTCCAGAGCTCTTGGTTGCCAACTTCCCATGTTGGAGAAAAGAATCGGAAGTAAAAGCTATGCTGCAACCCTCCCTGTGCCTATTTATTTTTTCTCTAGCAGAATGAGGTTATTTCTTGTTTGTTTTTGTTTTGTTTTGATTTTGTTTTTCCACTTAACCTCCCCTGCTTGCTGATTCACTCTTGTGGCTGAGACTGCACCTAATTTGCTTTGTGTTTACAGGTGCTTCTCTCGGGACTTGATCAAGGCCTGTGACTTGGTAACAAACTTATTTTTGTTTCTTTCAAGATTCCAGACCCAAACATTGAAACCGTTTTTGAACACAGACCTCAGCTGGCTTCATCACACATTCCCAGGAAGCTGTGCCCTGTTTGCTTCCTGAATCCAGTCCCTTTATCCAATACCCACCCTTTCCCTTGGCTTCTGGGGAAATATTTTAAAAACCATCTCCATGCTTCCTGAGAATATATAAAGACTATTTGTTTCCATTTTTTTCCTAGCTAATGCCTACATTTTATTCTTATTCCCATTGCTAACATTGAGAAAAACACTCAGGATTTTCTTTTTTCCCCCCTTGGTAACAACTTCCCTGTGGACAGTTCCTGCAAGGGTTTCACTCCACCTGTCAGAACCAATGCCAGATGACTTCCCATCTTTATAGTGCTCCAGGGTTAGAAACAGGGCTGGACCCACCAGCAGACTCAGTACAAGATCCAATGTAGGGTTGAGTTGGGCTATCTATCCTGGAAAAGAAAACTTTGTCTACTAGGGCCATCTGCCTGACACCATCCTGGAGTTTCAGGCTGGCCTTTTAAGAGGGAAAGGGGTGAAAAAGAGAAAAAATAATACAACAAAACTGATCTCAGCACTACCCATGGAGTCATTAATGTGGTTTCTAGCAAACTGCTCATAAAATTCATACCAGCAACTAATTGCTACCATGTTCTTCCTCATATATTCCCATATTAAATTTGAAAGAAAGAAAGAAAAGCCCTTTCAAAGTCATATTAATCCATGCACAGCAGTGGAATGCATGATCTAAAGTGAGCCTTTCGTATCACCACAGTTATGTGGGCTAGCTGTCAAATGGTGGATTTCATGTCACTTACAATACAATGAACAATGCCTTTGTGAGCCGCTGGCTCTGCCTGGGCCCAGCTCCCTTTACCCCGGCAGCACTAACCAGCACAGAGTGCCATGTGAGTGCACACATGTGAATGTCAGTGTATCAGCCTCCAAGCCATCTCCAGGGAATTCAAGCACAATCTTGGCATATATCTTTCTGCCTCCATCCCGTATACACATTGGCTCGCAAGTCTGCAGAGGAAGAGTTGTGGCCAGTGGCCAAACTCCAGCTGCTGCCTTACCCTCCATGAAGATATTTCACTACATAAAGCCATGCAATGTGCTCACACCAGGCTTGCCTCAGGAAAGCTCTTGTAAGGACTTACGGAACCACAAACTCAACAAGTTTATCATACTTTTTGAAACTCTTTCTAGTAGAAGGCGTCTTTTGGAATTAATTATTCCAAGCATTCATCTAAACTGGGCTGCTCCTCAGCTGGTCTGAGCTTGTGTGAATACATTGGTTGCTTATGCTCAGCTTCTGTTTTGATTGGACAGGTCATTGATAGCATGCTGATTGGGTGTGGCACCCATTCCATTTGATCTTGGCATCCCTTCTGATTGTCCAAACCAGTGTCAAACCGATTGTTGCATATTGTTAAAATGTATTAAATGCAATAAGTCTAGTCAAGAAACCAATATGTTCAAACAACATATCAGAACAGCTGCGTAACAACTAGTCAAAGATATACTGGGGTCTGCAATGAGCAGTTAATCTCAGAAGGTCCTGCTGCAGTATGAAAATTTGACTCTCTCCTGGGTATATCAGGGATGTCATTGCAGAATCACTACAGATTACTGTTTCTTTTCTCCATCCACCCTGAGGGTTAAGCAGGTAAGCTACAAAGAACTGATGTAGGTCTTTCTAGTGGAGAAAGATAGCATACAGCATCTTACTGGAGGTACTGTAACTCTTTCTCCTGCCTCAGCCTCATGCCCTGTAGGAACTGAACACCCTTCATTAACACCTCAGACCCACTGTAGCCCCGAGCCAGCCCAAGCCAGGCAGTAAATTAGAAATCCTATCTCAATCAATAGGCATGTTTGGAGTTAGTTTGGATCATCATACAAGCTGATGGCTCATAGGAATTAGGTGAGCATTATGTGTCCACCAAGTCACTAACCTTAGCCCCCTCTTTGCAATCATTGCTACTCCATATCCCATTATTTCCGTGGGGGTGAATGCCCTGCTCTGAACCACAGCCCACTGACGCAGGTCTAAACCCTAACAGTGTTACTGATACCCTCTCCTCTAGAAATAGTTCAAGGCTTCTCTTCTCTAGGTGGCTTCTTCAATCCCCTCACTCTCTGCTTCCAAGAGGAAAAGCTCTGAAATCATAGAGTCTCAGGACAGACTTCAATCTCAGTTGTAGGCAGTGAAACTTTGGATGGGAGGAGATTAAATGGGCATGAACATGGCCAATTTCGCTTTCTCTGGGGTTCTTTTTGTGTGCATCCTCATGTCAGAGTGATATGTCAAAGTGTCCTGACTTTAGTCTAGGTCTTGGATTAGACGAGAAATATGGGGTCCTTACAGTTCATACATGACCCAGCCCACTGCCATAGCGAAGACTATGGGTAACTATGGCCAGAACCTGAGTTAGAAATAAAGCATCTTTCCCTTGCCCCTCTCCCTTAGGAACCTGTAGCAATGATAAGCAGCTGGTTGAGTATTAGAAATTCATGAGTTTGAAAAACGCAACATTCTATCCCGGCCTATTAACATAGCCTAGGTTCAGGAGTCTATTCACCATATGCCTCCCTACTGGCTCGGGTTTTGCTGCTGACAGACAAAAGTGCCTAGACACACAGGCACCCACCGCCCAGTCGAAGAATATGCCTCTGCCCAGATCATTTTGCTGTGGAGTTTCAGCCACCATGTTGGTATCTTAGGATGTTTTCATCAACACACATTCAATCTCAGTTCGGCCACATCACTATGACACTTAATCAGCCCTCCTCCTTGGAGGCCAGTCCTAGAGTTGGCTTTCTACATCCTGACATTCCCCTCTTTTCTACTGCCCTATCTTGGAGGCTTCAGATTGCCTTACAGCCATGATAATAGAAGTGCTGGGTGTATGGACAAAAGTGGAATTGGCTTGAAGTAATTTGAGACCTTTCTATTCATTTGAAACCAAAGAATTGCAGAGGAGACAGATAATATAATGTCCCAAGTCTGTTGGAAATGTGTACATTTTGACCAAGACAAATACAAATCTCAAGACATTCCCTTCCTTACCTCAAGGCAATAGTCTTCTGCTTTCAGTCTCCTCCCCAAATGACATTAGAACTACCCACATCAGAAGGTGAGAGAAAGAGGCACAGGGGGGGTATATTAGCAGACGGCATGGGATAAACTTGGCAATATTTGGGTCTTCTTGTGAGTGCTTGATGTCTTGTTAAGCATCACTATAAGGCCTATCTGGCTTGATGTTTGGGTTCCATTCCTACCTACAGGCAAATCCGAGCCACAATGATCCTACTTTTGACTAAGAGAATGACACAAAATATCCTAAGACATTAAGGGAATAACCCTACTAATAGATAAGGAAAGCAGAACAGCTGACATGTTGCTGGATGCAGAAAGGCAAGGGACTAAAATGCAGCCAAATCCTTGAGTAGCTTTGCTTCCACTCCCAGGATGTTTAGTGGGGAGTCCTAAGTATTCCTTCATTCAACAGAAGTCAAGCAACATCTCTACCTGCTTTAATAAAAATAATCACTCAGTTGAATAAACCCATATTTTTGCACAGGAAGCTCTCAGGGGAATATTTAAGAGATAGATACAAAAGATGAACATTCAATCAAACATGAAAATACAAGTTTGGCTTAACAGTAAGGAGAGTGTCAAGGAGGGCAATATCCTCCCTGACAGGGTGACCCGCCATTTCAGTTTGCCTGGGACTGAGGGAACTCTTGGGGCATGGAACTTTCAGTGCTATAACTGGGAGAGAAAAAAAAAAAAAAAAAAAAGAACCGTGGTCACCTTGGTCCACACTGAGTGAGGCTAGTGACAATGTAAGAGTTAAAGGAGAGTATTTTTTAGAAGGATGGGACCAACAATCTGAGAGGAGTCTGGGACTGGTGCTGATGCTGTACATTTGGAGGATGACATCGTGAAAGCAGAGTTCTCCAACTCCGGCTTTGCTTCTGTCCTGTCTGGAAAGAACAGTGATCTTCAGGCCAACAAGAGCAATATAAAAATTGGTGAAGGATCTCCCAAAGCTAAAGAGGGATATAGAGCCAGGATGAGCTGATCCAGCTGCCCAAAATGAAATCAAGAGTCCTGGCCCAGAAACTTAACCTAAGAGAAATAGCAATAGAAACTACCAAACCCTTGTAGACAATCTTCACAAATGGGGCCCTAAACTTGAGTATGCTCGATGTCTTCCTGGGAAGTTTCTTGGGAATGCAGATTCCAGGGCCCCTCCTTCAGATAGGCTTATTTGATGGGTCCAAAGGAGGGAGTCTGAATTTTTAATAAATGCTCCAGGCGATTCTCTTAAAAGTGGACTTTTAATGGACCACTCTTGAGAAACACTTGAAGAATATTGGTGAAAAACCGATTGATAAACACCTATTTGTTGGTGGACAAACAAAAAAGACTAGAAATTTAAGAGAGAGAGGAAAATATATATATATGTGTGTGTGTGTGTGTGTGTGTATTTATATATATATATGTATACTTGTGTGCGACATTTTAATTTTCAAATAAGAAATTTCTAAGGTGGATTTCTCAAAATACAGCCTACTGAGCTACTTGCCAGTTCCTATCAGATGCAAGGCATGGCCTCTCCCAGCTAGGACAATATTATTATTAGTGGCAAAGCCTGGTCTGCTGATGCCTAGTCTCTCTAAGAGATTTTTCCTCTGAACACACCTAAGCACTATTCTGAGCTATCTGTTTATTTGTTTGAAGTTGATGCCTTTACCCAAAAGAATGAGCCTGAAGATAAAAATCAAAGATGCCTTGGCAAACTGAAGCATAATATAGATATACATATCACTTGGGTGTGTTTTTGGTCATCAGTGGGCTAGACAGCTGCAAGTATGCAAATCAGAGCCCTAGAAGCCACACTGTTAAAAATGCCTCAGCTGGCACCTCCCCACCACCCAGGCAGCCCACATTCTAATAATGGCATTTCCTTCCTATCTGGTTGCTAATTCTCTGAGATGCAAACAAAGAAGAAATGAGAAAAAGAAGTGACCTGCCAACTAGCTCCACAGAAAAATTCCTCCCAGATTTAAGATTTTTATCTCTTGCTAACTTTGGTTTCTGAAATAATAACTAACATGTGCATAGCGCTTTATTCTTTAACAAGGTTCTTTCATGTATATTATTATCTCATTTTATCCTCCCATCAGTCCCATAAAGTAGATAAGACAAATGATTTAATGACACTGGGGCCCTACAGGCTGAGATGGAGGCAGAGCTCAGATGATCAGAACTGGGACTCGAACTCGGTGTCCTGATCACAAATCCGAAACCAGTCCTTTGAGCCAGACAATCATCTCTTTAAATCCTCTGTGGAAAAGAGGGCAGTACAAAGTACTTAATAAGCTAATTAGTCCATTAAATAAATGGCTCAGACAGTTGTGGCTGCTCTTCTGATCACCGTTATATTTGTGTTTGCTTTTCCTCAAAATTAACTTCATTATGTCTCTGAGTTGGTGGATGCCAATACGTATCCGCAGGGAATTACATTTCTGCGCTGGAAGGAAGCTCCCTCTTGGATGTCTTGCAAGATCCATCAGGGAACCTGATGGAAATTGAGCCTGTCATTAATAAGACAGGGCAATTTGGCGCAGAGAAAACAAACCCCTAAAATGACTGTGTCAGCAACCCCCTTGCACTCCCCACTGAAACAGAGTAGGAACCAGTTCCCAGAGGGCAGGGGCCATGTAGTCAAACACTCTGCCATGGTGCCTAGCGCAGTGTCACAGGCAGAGTGGGTGTCCAGAAGCATTTGTGGTATGAATGACTCAGGATGACCACACGCTGTATGAGACAGAGGTGGAGGGAACAAAGCTGAAGAGCAATAAATCAGGGTCTGAGGGTTCTCATCCCAGCTCCAGTCTGACATAAAGCAATTTTCTCTTCTTTCTCGTAGGTAAAGCCTCTAGCGAAGATATGGACAAACTAACCATCTTATTATTGGAAAATCTATACAAAATCCCCCAGAGAAGGTTAGGCACTTAAACCAAAGTGGCTTGACAAGAGAGGGGGAAGCAGCTCAAATACAAAACTGAGAACACTAACCAGGAGAAACATCAGTTTCATTAGCTTGCCTTTGTAAAATGATCCTCCTCGCTAACCTGAGGTTGACTGTATGCTTAAGGGTTAAATGTATTACCAGCTGGCAAATGACCTTCTTGAGAGAGAAAGGGGAAGCAAGAGAGGCCAATGCCTTAGAAGTAACTAGTTTAATAAAAATAATCTCCCCCTCACATTTCTGACACCACCGGGCAGTCACACCATCCTGCCTCAGGTCACCAGATGCAGCTCCGTGAAGTCAGAGGAAATTATAGAAATCCATCATGGCTGAGTTTTCTGACCTGGTTATTACTCGCTGCTTTTTATCTTCCAAACAGTCCCTAAATTTAATTGCCTTGTTGTAATGGATTAACCTCTGAGGTCCACAGTAGCATTTATATTGTGTTCAAAGGGAAGGTTGAGGGTTCTGAGCCAGTGTGGGGAGTGTGCTTTTATCAGACCAAAGCTGTCCTTGCTCAGTTCTGGGTAACTCCAGTAAACACTTGTCTGTGAAGGTCACATGAATGTCTAGGCAAAGAGAAACACAAAGAGACTCTAATTTGATCTGAAGGAATCAATGTACCCTCTCCAAGCTAATTTCAATATGGAGGAGAAGCAAGCGATGGCCACAGGGACTGTGACTCTGCAAATAAGTACTAAAAGCACCAGTTTTAGAGGAGGGACAGATGTGGATCTTTAGTCTTTCCTGTGTCATACATCTCTCTACTTCTTCTAGATCATTCTCATCAGAAAACAAGAAGCCCCTCCTGTCTCCCATCTACTAAAAGGACCTCTTGACCCATATTCCCATTTCTTTGCTATTCCTTAAAATAAGTTCTTTAAAAATATTAGCTATGCAGGCAATCTATCACTTCCCTTCCATTCTACCTACACTTCTCTTGTCAGAGTCATCCACAACCTTCCATGAAGCCAGATTCCATAGACACATTTTTTTAATCCGTCTCCAGCACCTTTGTAGTAGCATTTGACACAAGACTGATTCCTTCTTCTTGTAACATGATTTACTCCTAGATTCAGTGTGAAACCCACCTTCTCCTTGTTTTGCTTTTTCCTTTCTGGCCATTCCTTTCCCAGTTCCACTTCTCTTACCCACCTATCAATCATGTCAGTATTCTCTCCTGGGCCCTCTTCTTGTTTCTCTCCCTCCTCCTTCCCTAGACATTCTCATCCGTTCCTATGGCTTTCAATGCCATCTGTATACTGATGACTCTAAAACATGCATCTCTAGTTTCTAACTTTGTGTTCGAACTTGAGACTAGCATATTCAGTTACTTGTCTGGCATCACTGATGTATCCCAGAGAGATCACAAACATATGCTCAAATCTATTTCTTCAAGTATTTATCATCCCAGTACATGGCATCACCATCCACCCAGCTGCTCAAGCCAGACCCAGCTGAGAGTCACCCTTGAGCCTACCCTTCTCTTACCACCAGTCTACTGCCAGTACTGTTGATTCTATCTCCTAAGTACATTTCAAAGAAATCTACTTTTCTGCATCTCTATTGACATCCTCTAGCTCAAGTTGCCAACTTCCCCTCTCAAACCCACAGCCAGTGACTCCCAATGCAGGCTCTGTCAACTCCACCTTATTTGCCTGTTTTCTGTTCCTCAAGTACACCAAGTTCATTCCCACCCCAGGAACTTTGCACTTGCAATTCTCTCTGCTCTGTCTTCTGATCTTCTCATGCCTGGTTCCTTCCTGTCACTCTGATAGTAGCTTAAGTATCACCTCTTTTGAGACCTTCCTTGCCTAACCAATCTAAAAAATTATGAGAGACTTAAATTCAAATTCTAGCTCCCTACTTTCTAGCAGTAAGGAAAAAATAAAGAGTGAGAATAGGAAGCAGGAGAGTGAACAATGTATAACACTAACTGATATGGTTTGGCTCTGTGTCCTCACCCAAATCTCATCTTGTAGCTCCCATAATTCCCAATGTTATGAAAGAGACCCAGTGGGAGATGATTGAATCATGGGGGCAGGTCTTTCCTGTGCTGTTCTCATGATAGTGAATGGGTCTCAAGAGATCTGATGGTTTTTAAAATGGGAGTTTCTCTGCGGAAGTTCTCTTTGCCTGCTGCCATCCATGTAAGATGTGACTTGCTCCTCCTTGCCTTCCACCACGATTGTGAGGCCTCCCCAGCCATGTGAAACTGTAAGTCCGATTAAACCTCTTTCTTTTGTAAATTGCCTAGTCTCAGGTATGTCTTTATCAGCAGTGTGAAAACAGACTAATAACATGAACCATGGTCTTGGGTTCAAGATCTGGCTCCAACACTACCTGTCTTATGAGTCTTTCCACTATATTGTGGCAGGTAGAAAGACAGTAGGTAAGATGGAAGGGCAACAAGCAAAAGGGAGTTTATGGTGGGACTGCTGTTAGACTTTCTGGCCAATATGTGAAGGAGGCTTCTGCCAAACAGAAATGACCACAGACAGCAATTATTGGTGGAAAGGAAGCTTTAATAAAATTGATGAAGATTGTATATCCCCAAAACAAGCAATAGAACACTCAGTAGTGATTTTAACTTATAGTCCCTTCCTTTGAGCCCTAAAAATACACATGACAATTAAGAATACATAGATCAAATAATAATCATGACTGGCATTTGCTAAGGCTCTTATGCTAGCTGGGCACCCTGCTGTCAATATCCTGTTCAATCTTTCCACAACCTTGTGAGGTAGGTTTTCTGTTACTATTCCCACTTTATAGGAGAGAAAACTGAATATTACACTAAAGCTCACACAGATAGAAAGCTGAGATTTGAACCCAGGTGTGTCTCCTCCTCGGGGCTATAAAATTTCCTGTAAAAAAAGATGTCTTGGGCAAGATCGGATTGGGTTCTAACTCAGGAAGTTAAGCAAAGTTCATTATTTTGGGAGAAGTCCTCTTAGAGGAGCTGAAAATCATGTTCAGTCTTAGTGTATGTGTTGGAATAGGAAAGACAATCAATCAAGAGAAGAGGACATGGAACAGATATGCCTGTACTGAGTGAACAGCCTATGGACATGAATAGTAGGGGACACATTTGGAAAGAATGGGAGGCTGCAGTGGCCACAACACAGTGTGCATATCCTGCCTTCCCTCCTTCCTTCATCCAATCATTCATTCCACAGATGTTCATACAATACCTCCTGTGTAGCATAGTCCTGGCAGTTTGGGGAATATGAGGGACAACCAAGGAGACATAGTCCCTGCCCACACATGGCTAGAGCCAAGTGGAAGAAACAGATATTAACAAATAAGCACAGATAAATGCCTTGTTTCTTTGATCTAAGACATTATCAATTGTAAGAAACACGACTTCATCACAGGCACACATAGTTTATAAGATGCAGCCCAGGTTGGAAGCTTTAAACTATTGGGAAAGAGATGTAGATATAGCATATAATTGCATAATTGTGAGAAGTGCTATGAAGAAAAAATACAAAGCACTATAGGAGACGCTAATGGGGTGTGGGAAGGATTAATTTAGGCTGCAGGAATCATAGAACCCCTCTTGAAGGGAGTGAAGGATGCTGGAAGAGTAAGGTGGTTGAAGAAAGGGGCTATCATATGTGCAGTCCCTCAGGTAGGACTCATACTAGAGATGCAAGGATGTGAAGGGCCAGTGTGGCTCCAGGAGGGCCAGTGTGTGTGTGTGTGAGTGCGGGCAGTGCCAACAGAGTGTAGCCGTGGCCAACAGCTTCAACATGCGGGCTCTTGCAGGTTACATTAAAGACTCTGGGTTTTATTCTAAGTCCATGGAGAACCATCAGGGGTTTTAAAGCAGTAGAGTAACATGGTCCAATTCTTGTTTTTAAAGGTCGCTCTGGCTACAATATGAAGAGCAGATTGTGGGAGCAATAGCAAAGAGATTAGTTAAGAGACACTAGCAGTAGTCCAGGAAGAAAGGATGGACTCTTCTTTAGGGTGTGGAGAGAAGCTGATGGATTTGAGACACATTTTGGAGGTATAATTGAGAATACTTGGTGATATTTATATACAGAAGAGGGTGTAAGAATTAAGGATAAACTGTCCAGTTTCTGACATGAGAACTTGAGTGAATGGGGATAACCTTTCCTGAGATGAAAAAGAACAAACTTTGGAGGAGAAGCCTACAACTTCTTTTTTGGACATAAGTTTGGAATGTTTAAGACAGTCCTAAATAAAGAGTCAATTCGGTACTTAGACGTGAGTGTGGAGTTCAGAAGAGAGGTCTGGGTATCTGCATGTCTGCAGTTGGTGTCTTTAGATTGGGAGTTTTCAGCATAAATGATATTTAAACTAAGAGGTTGTCTAAGGAAAGAACATATTGTGAGAAAAAGACCAGAGTGAAAGCCTAAGGTGCCCCAGCATTTAGAGGTGGTGTGAAAGATGTAAGTCCAACAAAAGGGATGAGCAGAAATGGCCAGAGAGAGCAGGGGAGCCAGGCACACGAGGTGAAGGCCAAGAGAAGAGAGTTTTAAGAAGCAGGGAGTGATCAATTATGTCAAACACTGCAGAGATGGTCAGGAAAGATGTACTCTTTGGATTTTGCACTGAAGAGACCATGCATCACTTTAGCAATAGCAGGTTTTGGCTTGCGGTGAGGAGAATACAGACTGAGATGGGCTAATGAGGAAGCGGAGGCAGACTGTGTAGGCAGTGCTTTCAGGAAGCTTGGCTAATGACGGTATATGGGAGAGGGTGGAAACTAGTGAGGGTGATGAGGTCAAGGGAGGATTTAGTTTGCTTTTGTTTGGAGAGCCATTTGCCCAAGTGGAAAGCTAACACAATGATCCACACAAGAATGGTGGGCTGAAGATACAGGAAACAAATGACAACATTAGAAGGGTAACATTCCTGAGCCCCTAGGGAATGTTGCATCTAGAGCACAATGCAAGCCATATATGTAATTTTAGATATCTTGGTAAATATGTTAGCAAAAGTAAAAACAAAGGAGTGAAATTAATTTCAGTAACATATTATGCTCCACACAAAATATTGAAAATATTACCCTTTCGGCATGTAATCAACATAATAAATTATGAATGAGACATTTTGCATTCATTTTTATCCTATTTTACACTTAAAGCATATTTCCACTCAGACTGGATACATTTCAAGTGCTCAATAGCCACACATAGCCGCTGGCTACCACACTGGACAGCCCAAGTCTAGAGCACAGGTAGAGGCATTGACCTCTGATGAAGTAAACAACATTTTCTCCCTTGAAAGGTAGAAAGGAACAGCTGCAGGAAGGTTTGAAGATTTGGTGGTAGGTGAATAAAGGATATTGGGAGGAATGTTCAAGACCATTTAGTACAACTGCCAGGACATTACTTAATCTTTCCATCAATATACTACTGCTCCCTTGAAATTCCCTTTTACTTCCATACTACTTTGAGAAGTCACTGGGCTTCTTGAGTGATACAAGGTAGGCATATTTTATGTTGGAAAGTCTCCCATAATATCTTTTAAAAATCCCCTTTTAAGCACCATAAGGGATATTTTTATACATCATCTTCTCATAGCCTTGGAGAGACAAAGCATTTTTCAGTGGCAAAGGAAGTGTAAGTTCTCGATCCTAAGCCCGATCTTGCCATTAACACTTCACTGTGCTGGGCAGTTCCCTTCATAGGAACTGATGGTCTGAGCAACAAGCATAAGAAAGATAAAGAGACCCTGCTAGGTATCTAAACGGCCACATGCATCATCAATAATGATAAGAACAACAATGACAATGATACTCACAGGCCCGGCCACATCCTCTTGGTGCTGGCAGTTGATGCCCCCTCAAATCTATGTTTCACTCATCTAAGGATCAGCAAAACCCCAAGTGTGAGTCTGCCTAGGCCTTTTCCTCCTCTCCCTTCAAACCCACATGTATCTTGAGGTAAATCTAATCCACATGTTTCTGATTCATTTACACTTAACTCATCAAAATGTTGTTTTCTAACAGCTATTTGATGGCCAAAAACTCTTTCTTAAAGCTCCTTTCTTAAAAATAGGATGTTGTGGTTTGCCAAGAGAAAAAAAATAAAGCTGGGCCCCAAAAGGTTTGAATCTGACTCAAAACTAAGAAATCTTGAAGTTTGGACCAAATTGGGCCAGAAGCTTTCTCATTATTCCTCATAACCTTTCTCCCCCAGGTGATTTTTCAACTCTCAGTTCAGTGATAGATAGAGTAACAATGCTTAGGCCAGGCAGGGTGCTGGTCCAGGATTGCATTTGACACTGGTCGCATTCGCAAGGGACATTTTTCAGTCAATTCACTTTTCCTCCCTTGAAATTCCCTTTACCTCCGTGGTTTACAGTGGGCCTCTTGTCCACTAAATGGCAGCTCCTTTACTCACCCCAGGGCGCTTTCTGCATACACAAACTGCTCCCCTCGGGTGGGGCTATTCATGGTACTTGGAACCATGCTTCTTTCTTCATTTCCTCTTCTCAATGAAAGCTCTGTGTCAAAGGTTTCAGGAAAACAAAAATCCCAGAGCATGAAGAATTTCATGGCCCTGCAAAGAAACAGAAAATACATTAGGTCAGATGTTAGGCTGATAAACTCACCAACTCCCTTTAACTTAAGACTTTAATTAAAATGACCCTTGTAAGGGGGATTAAAAAATAAACACTAATTTATGGTTTCTCTCTGGAATCCTGTAAAATCTACATGAAAACACTACTTCTGGTTTATTGTAGCTTCCTAAGACACCCTGTCCAGATGGATTTTATTCCTGCCATTTGGAATTAAGACAAATCTTCAGCAGCCCTCACAGGCATAGATACTCTGATCTTCCCCCATGTTTGTTTCTCTTTGGGCAGCTTCCAGACATGGGCCACTGGACGCATGTTACACTAGCAAGATGAGTTTTTGAGGTCTCTCTGCTGTAGGAGCAAACTGTGTAGTCTGACAGTAGTAACTAGGACACAATAAATGTCCAAAAATTATGTGTTGAATTAATCTGTATCAAAAAAACTCAGTGGGTCTATGGATCTAGCAGAATAGAGAAGAACCATATTCATAGCTTGCAAAGCAAGGGAAGAAATGAAAAGTGTGGTGGAATAAGTAGAAACGCAGAGAGAAGGTACCTAGTAAAGTCATTTTGTAAACAACTCCAACCGTTGCCTCTCTTCCCAGCGAGCAATGAATGACAATTTCTAGAAAGTTTTACCAAGGTGACAACGGATAAGACAAGATAAGCCGGATTTTGTGATGTATATCAATCTAGAGCTATTTTGTTATACCTTCCTGGAGCAATGGCAGAAGCCCACACTTTGGTGCATAGAAATGGAGTTTTCCCCACTAGGAAGAAAATAGGATAATGGAAGAAATAAGGCACAATCTTTGGACTGGGAAGGAGGATTTTTCTGTTTCTCTCAGGCCAGTAGTTCACTGGGCCCAGACGCTAAGACATGGATATCCTGGATTGATTCCAGTAGTGAGGATGAGCTGTCCCTGGGAAAGTGGCAGGAGCCAGCAGCAACAGCAATGTAGAGAGGTGGCCAGTTTCTGGGCAGCCAGGATGTAGGACAGCAGCTGTGATGCCCTATAACTCAAGCAGTGAGGCCCAGTACCAGTACCAATCATCTGGTATCCAGTGCCAGTAGAAAGGTCAAGAGCAATCAGCCCTGCCTGTGCATTTGAGGTGAGCAGTGCCTCACTCTGAGGCTGGAGTCAAGTCATCACCAGTCAACACCCCCATGAGACAGTGGAGAGGCAATATCAGATTATTCCACACTCAGCCAGAAGCAAGATCAGAAGATGGAACCTGAGGGTTTGTTCCAATCATAGCCTTCCACAAAACTCTCAGAGCATCTGAGTGGCATTTTGGAGATGGTTCTGTCCAGAAAGTCTGCAGGCATGAACTTATGTTCTCACAATCTTGGACTTTACGAAAGCAGAACTTGGTTCCCTAGAAAGCCTTGGAACATATATAGGTGACATGAATAATGCCATCCTTAGGAGCCCCAGCGAACGATTTAGTTCCCTTATCTAAGACTGGCACTTTAGGATTCCCCCACATTTGACACCACCTGTCATCTTCTGCTATCACATAGAATCTTTTCCTGATGTAAAAGGATCAGAAATGAAGGTTAATTTGTATTTTTTGTAATGTAAAGAAGAAGGCAAAGCTTGTGTACCCTGAGTTATACTCCTTGATATCCACAGAATTTCCAACCTGGTGAGGTATCAACCCTTCCTTGAATTAACTCCTATTCCATGTTCAAGAGGATTACAACTATAGCACTTGGGGTCTCCCTTTGGGATGCTCCTCTCATGTATCTGGTAGACCCCTGGCCCCCTATTTTCTGTCCGCTCTTCATGAAGAGTGGTTGAGCTCCCCAACCTCTTCCTGTACTCTTTGGGATAGGGAATCTTCCCACATCCCACTCAATAACATGTTAAAAATGTCGCTTGCTGCTCACCAACTAATGGATATGACAGAAAATATATATATATATATCATTTGTCATTTCTGCCCCTACCATGTGTCCTGAAAGGAGTGAATTCTGGAAACTAGAAGATCTTTTTAATAAGCTGAGCTCCACATTATGGTTCTCAAAATAATGGGCTTGCACATGTTGATGGCAATGTGATGAAAGACGTTTTCCAAATGCCTTTCACCAGGACTCACAATATGAAATACATTTTGCACTATAGTCCCCCACCAACACACACTATTTTAATTTCATTTTTAAAAATTTATTTCATTTTTTAGAAATGGCAGTGTCACCCACTAAATTGATTTCACAACTCACTATTGGTTTATGATCCAGTTTGGAAAATATGGAAGTAGATTTGGGCAGGGGTCTGTGTGGGTGTGTGTGTGCATGTGTGTGTTTGTGTGTCTGTGTATGAGATTGTGTGTGTGTGTGTGTGTGTGTGTGAGAAAGAGAGAGAGAGAGAGAGAGATGGGAGAAAGAGACACAGAAGTGGGTAGGGAAGGGTCAGGAGAAAGGAAGGAAAGGTCTATAGCCTACGGGTAACTTTGGAGTAGATGGTACATGTTTTTAATGAGACTTTTATTAGTCTCCCCCTCTTGATTTCCAGTAAAAACCTACATTCCTCAGTGATGCTCAATGGAATGGATTAGCCTGGGGGACAAGCTGTATAACAAAGAGCTATGCCTGATTCAAAGTTGGCAGGGAATGAAACCAGAGGCCGCCCAGGGGAGCAGAAGTGTGTGGACTGTGTATGTTAAATGGTCAACTATCCACATTTCACAGAATTCCATTCAATGGGAAGTCAGTAGAATTTAGAGAATGGCAGGTGAGTGTTATGGAAAGAAGGGAGGCTGGGAAACCAGGAGGACTGGATCTTAATCTAGGGTGGCCTCTAAGAAGTCACTTTGCCATGTGGGCCTCATCATCACCCAGAAAAATGGAAGAATTCTAAGATTTGTAAGATCCTGTCTGCCTCTTTCAATGATTCCTACATTGTGTTCTTTATCCTTAAAAGCACACTTTGGCAGCACATACACCTTATCCTTTAGTTATTTACAGTCACTGAGATCTCCTTCTTATAGACCAAATAAAGTGTCATTGTTTATCTCCTTTGAATTTTATACCAAGTTAAGGCTCAGTCTTTGGGACATCTGCTCTGACACTTCCATACATGATATGCTTGTCCCCTTGCCACAGATACGCATACTCATGTACATGCATGTGAACACAAAAACACAGACTGTGAATGTACTGGGTATTTGGCTGAGGGCACTGTGGGTGCACTGGTCATCTAGTTGTGAGGACTGTGGATGAACTGATCATCTAGTAGGGGAGACTGTGGATGTACTGGTGATCTGGTTGGGGGCACTGTGGATGCACTGGTCATCTAGTAGGGGAGACTGTGGATGCACTGGTCATCTGATTGGGGAACTGTGGATGCACTGGTCGTCTGGTTGAGGGGAGTGTGGATGCACTGGTCATCTGATTGGGAAACTGTGGATGCACTGGTCATCTGGTTGAGGGGAGTGTGGATTCACTGGTCATCTGATTGGGAAACTGTGGATGCACTGGTCATCTGGTTGAGGGGAGTGTGGATGCACTGGTCATCTGGTTGAGGGGAGTGTGGATGCACTGGTCATCTGGTTGAGGGGAGTGTGGATGCACTGGTCATCTGGTTGGGGAACTGTGGATGCACTGGTCGTCTGGTTGAGGGGAGTGTGGATGCACTGGTCGTCTGGTTGGGGAACTATGGATGCACTGGTCATCTGGCTTGTGGTACTGTGGCTTCACTGGTCATCTGGCTGGGGGACTGTGGATGTACCGATCATCTGGTTTGTGGTACTGTGGATTCACTGGTCATCTGGTTGGGGGACTGTGGATGCACTGGTCATCTGGTTCGTGGTACTGTGGATTCACTCGTCATCTGGTTGGGGAGACTGTGAATGCACCGGTCATTTGGTTGAGGGGACTGTGGATGCACTGGTCATCTGGTTTGTCCCTCCATATCCCTCTCCACCTGATCTCTGCCCTGAGGCTGATACGAGTGTATACCCCACCAGTAGTCTCCTGGGTCTCCTGCTGCCCACTGGGTTAGTGGAGAGCCCTGATGGGGTTCGGAGAAAACAAGGATGAATTCTGGGTATTTTTCTAGCTACTTATTCTAGGTATCCTGGAAATTTATTCTCCCACTTCCCTCCCTGTGAGGCTGCCCTGAGCTGCTATGTCCCTCACTCTTCTTCTCAGAACTCTCTTCCTTCTGGTTCTGGCAATGTCTTCTCTTTGCCCCTCCCTCTCCTCTCAGCCTGGCAGTGGCAATGACTCTGCTGCTTCCAGCCCTTGTTCCTGCCTCCTCCCTTGTGGTTCCTCTGGATGCTCCCTGCATTTGTATAACAAATAAGCTCTTACAGAATTTGGACAATTCTAATTGCAGGGCACCATCTGTCCCTGTTGACACCTTATACAGTGTAAGAGTTATAAAAGATCTCTACACTTCATCCTTGGAGGCTGGTGACAAAAAGAAGTTAATGAGATTTTAGTTGCTTTAGAAGCCAGTAGTTACAAATTTTTAAAAATACATGTTTTATGAAAGATAAAATTTTCTGTTTTTAATAATATTAATAAATATGGATTAGGAAAATTAAATTAAGATAAAATTGGTGATAAAGGTATTAGAGAAAATGTCAGTTCTTGAAATGGTACAAAAGCTTGAATCATAAATTGATCAATCAACTCATGAATTTGATAAATGACCCTTATGGTCATATAAGTCACATAATCAGGGCACTATGTTGAGCCTCTTCTCTGTTAAAAAATATACGGTGTATATATTATATATGCATACATATATTACATATGTGCATACATAAAAGCCCACCCACAATGAGGAAATATAGTGATTTATGCTATATATCTGTTTACATGATATATCATTTTATTTGGCTAAGAGTATTAAAGAAACAACAAGTGTTGAACATTTCATTGATTACGGGCATATGTAATTTAAATCACATATTGGAATAGTGATGATTGCATAGTTTATTTCTCAAAAGTTGTGTGACTATCTTGAATATCTCAGGGGAAAAAAGTATCTTAAGTTCATAAAAAAATACAGAAAACTCTGAATACTGAATGTGCAGTCAGATTATGAAAAGCATATGGCCAGGGCCCTCTGTTCACCTCTTCATTTCTTAAAAGAATTGTTCACAGCACTTAGCTCAAAGTTGTGCACCTAATAGATAACTGAAGTATGGACCTGACTGTTGATCAAGTTACACTAAGCCAAGTTAAGACCTTACTATAATTCTTTCATGTACACACACACACACACACACACACACACACACATCTGCAGTCAGATTAATGCTTCATTTATCTGACATTATTTTTGTACATTTCCCAAGTAAATAAAGCTCATCCATTTAAAGTTACATTTCTTTAATTGGGATCACAAAACTTTCTAAAAGAAAATACACAGTACTCTACCTTCTTAAACAAAAAATTCTCAACATGGTGTAGACTGTAAACAGTGACTCATGATGGTTCCAATTATGAGCATCACTCATTTTACTGGGCCCTCACATTCTGTTGAGAATCTTTTAGAGATCGTCAGGCTATTTATTATTTTTAAGATGCTTTCTAAGCAGCAGAGGCAGTGAGGCCTCTCCCCTTCCTAACAGCACCTTACATCTGCTGACAACTTTTGTCCCCAGAAAAAGCCTGACATTTGGTCTCTGAAGAAAATATGGTTTCTGCCTGGGAAGGATCCAGGTATAGGATTGAGTCTGAGTATTGAAACAAATCTTTTGGTAACTGTAGCCATCACCCTGATTAGATTCTTAGGGAACCAAAAAGGCAGCTCCACCTAGGAGTAAAATACGGGCAATACTCCCAGACTATAGCCCTCCTTATTTTGTCCCTCTAGGGTTCTGCTGGCTGCTCCATGCCCTTGCACCCTATAGAGAGGCCCGTGCCCTGCCTACTTAATCAGAGCACACAGTCTGCTCCCCTATTTATGGGAGAGGTTTGTTGGGTGAACAGCCTTGTTGTACAAAAAGCAAAGGAACCTTAGGACCAAAGATCATCTCATGTTGAAGAAAAGCTGATTCCATAAAAGGATTGGATGAATAAAGACATCAGTTGTAATTCAGAGAACAGAAATGGCATTTTTTAAAAGTATAATTAGTATCCACAGAGAGTTTTAAGAAGATAATGCATTCAGAAACCTAGAACAGGCTAACTACAAAAAAAGAGAAGCATTCAAAGAACAAGAAAGAATACTTGGAAACTTTAAAAGTAACAATTTTCAAAATAAAACAGCCATATCAACAATAAAACAAAAGTGCCTAAAGATGAGGGTGGTGGTCTGCAATCTACAACGAAGCAAACCACTCATAATGTAGAGCAATAAGACAATGAAATGGAAACTGGGATAGGAAAGTTAGGAGACAAAGAGGAGAAATCTACCAGATCCAGTATATGTTCAATAAAAGTTTTAGAAGGAGGGAACAGAGACAAGGGAGGGGAGAAAACAATCAAAGAAAGGAGGAATACACTTTCCCTAGGTTGAGGAGCAGTAAGAATCTACAGATTGGAAGGGGTTCGTAAGATCTCAACAAAATGCCGGAAAAGATTCCACCCTGGGGATAGGAAACCTTACAGTATTTTAAAAAATAAAAAGAAAACTTTAAAGGTTTCTAAGAGAAAAAGTCTTTATAAGGGAACTTGAATCAGACTAACATCAGACTACTTGTTGCTAACAGTAGATGCTAGAAGTCAGTTAAGTAATGCAAATATACACATTTGGAGAGAAGCAAGGGACCCAGAAAATGCACCTGTGTATCATGCAAGGAAGCTGGAGGAAGACACTGCTAGCTATTTGCCCAATATAACTATTACCTTCTTTTCCTAACAGAACCCCAGTTTCTTGGGGCAGGGCGGTGGGTAACCAATGTATCCAGCTAGAATTATTTACATCACCAGACTCTCTTGAAGCTAAGAGTGGCCACGTAATCCAGTTGTGGCCAGTAAGTGTAAGCAGAAGTTGAGCTTGAATTGAAACTTTCTGGATGCCTTTTTCAAAAAATCAAACTTACTATCCTGACTGTTTCATGCCTTTGCCCTTTTCCCACCTCTGTTTTAGAACGTGGACTTGATGTCTACAGGCGCACACTATCTTGTGAGTAAAAAGACCGAAGCCTACATTGTAAGGAAGCTAATAGAAAAGCTTGGAGAGAGCCTGCATCCCTGATGAAAAGCAAAAATCATGAAAGTATTAAAAGACTGTAATCCCAGCACTTTGGGAGGCCGAGGCTGGAAGATGATGAGGTCACGAGGTCGAGACCATCCTGGCTAACACGGTGAAACCCCGTCTCTACTAAAAATACAAAAAATTAGCCGGGCGTGGTGGCAGGCACCTGCAGTCCCAGCTACTCGGGAGGCTGAGGCAGGAGAATGGCGTGAATCCTGGAGGCGGAGCTTGCGGTGAGACAAGATCTCGCCACTGCACTCCAGCCTGGGGAACAGAGCGAGATTCCGTCTTAAAAAAAACAAAAAGAAAAGAAAAAGTATTAAAAGAAAGGTGGGGAGATTTTACAAATAACTTTAGAGGAAAAAAAGACTGTTATAAGTATGACACAAAATTCAGAAGTCATAAAAAGATTTAAGGAAAAGTTTAAATTTCTGTATCAGAGAAAATAACCCCACAAAAAGTCAAATAATTACTGATGAAATGGAAATAACATAATTGTAACTTATATCATAAAAAGCTAATTTCCTCAACGTATAGTGAGATCCCTAAAAATTGCTACAGAAAAAATTTTAAGAAAGACTGAATTAGAAAAATAGGCTCAGTGGCTCACGCTTGTAATCCCAGCACTCACTTGAGCCCAGGAGTTTGAAACCAGCCTAGAAAACACAGTGACACCCTGTCTCTACAAAAAAAAAAAAAAAAAAAAAAAAAAAGCAAAAGATAGAACGTAAGAATCTTTCTTTGCCTAGCCCTAGATCCTGAAGATTTGCTTCTGTGTTTTATAAAAGTTTTATAATTTTATGTCTTATTTAAGGCCAGTAGCCATTTTGAGTTAGTTTTTGTGTGAGATATGAGATTTAGATCAAGGTTCTTTTTTATGGGGGGGGGGTGTTATGGGTGCCCAATTGCTCAAGCACTATTTATTGAAAAGGCTATCCTTCCTCCAGGAAATTGCTTCTGCACTTTCATCAAAAATCTGTCAGGCATATTTGTTTGAGTCTATTTACGGGTTCTCTTATCATGTTCTGCTGATGTATGTGTTTATCATGCCATCAATACCACACAGTCTGGATTACTGTAACTATAATATAAATCTTTAAATCAGGTAGATTGATTCTTCACCACTTATTCTTTTTTATTTTTTTAAGACAGAGTCTCGCTCTGTCGCCCAGGCTGGAGTGCAGTGACACAATCTTGGCTCACTTCAACCTCCGCCTCCAGGGTTCAAATGATTCTCCTGCCTCAGCCTCCCAAGTAGTTAAGATTACAGGCACCTGCCACCACGCCCAGCTAATTTTAAATATTTTTAGTAGAGATGGGGTTTCACTATATGTTGGCCAGCTGATCTCAAACTTCTGACCTCATGATCCGCCTGCCTCAGCCTCCCAAAGTGCGGGGATTACAGGCGTGACCACCGTGCCTGGCCCTTCACCACTTATTCTCATTTTTCAAGATTGTTTTAGTAGTCTAGAGGGGTTTTTTTTTTGGCTTTTCATATATATTTTAGAATAATTTTGCTTATATTTACAATGACTATCTTGCTGGGATGTGGTAAGGGATTGAGCTAAACCTGTATATCAATTTGGGGAGAACTGACATCTTTACTCTGTGTTTCTACAATTCATAAACACAGTATGTTTCTCCATTCATTTAGATTGTCTTTAATTTCTTTCATTACCATTTTACACTTTTCAACATACAAGTCTTGAACATGTTTTGTTAGGTTTCCATTTAAGTATTTTATCTAGTTTGAGCACTTATAAATAGCATTGTATTTTGCTGTCCATGTGCTGTTTGCTAGTATATAGAAATACAACTGATTTTTACATGCTTATCTTACATTTTGTAATCTTGCTGAAATCATTTATTAGTTCTAGGAGTTTTGCTTATAGATTCTTTAGGATTTTCTATGTAAACAATCATATCATCTACAAATAGGAATAGTTTATTACTTCTTTTCTAATCTACAAGCCCTTAATTTTGTTTTTCTGCCTTATGCTTCAGCATCATATTGAATAAGAGAAGTAAGAGTTGGCATCCTCGCCTGTTTCCAGTTGTAGGAGGAAAGTATTCAATCTACCACCTTTAAGTGTAATGGCAGAGGTAGGTTTTTGCAGATCATCTTTATTAAGTTAGGAAAGTTGCCTTTATCCCTATTTTTCTAAGAGTTTTTCATGAATGGGTGTTGAATTATGTCAAATGCTTTTTCTGGATAATTGATATGATCCTATGACATTTTTTTTTTCCTTTAGCCTGTTTATATAATGGATTACACTGATTAATTTTCAAATATTGAAACAGTCTTGCATCCCTAGAAGATACAAAAACCAAGGATTATTCATGTAAACTGGTTGTGGTATCTTTGCACCATCCTTTCTCCGACCTCACCACAGTTCCTCATCTGCTGGAGAGGTTACCAGCGCTGGCTGTGGTGGACACTAATTCAGGCAAGGACCGCCAGGCCATGGAGCTGGCATGTGTCATGTGGCAGCCAGTGTTCCAAGCAAGGAAGTGCCACGGATGCATCAGGCCCAGGGGAGAAGTAAGATGTGCCCTCCATGCCAAGCTTGCTACCTGCAGTGCCCAGTGAGGCACCAGCCTTCAGCTGGCCAACAATTCCTACTAGAGAACAATGTGGCTGGTTAATTCTAGCTATGCCTATAACCATGCAAAGTGGGAAGGAAGAATGTATCCATCTATTATTGGAATGTAGTATTCATGCATGGAAACTCTCATGTTTGCTTACTTTGCCTTGCTACACTCTGAGAACTCATTCTGCATTTTTATTTGTGTGGAATACATTCTCTTCAACAAATCCCAGACTTTGCCACATTTATCCAGTGCTAAGTCATAAAAATACCCCTAGACCTTGAATATTGCTAACAGGTTAGGATAATGTGTCCGTGGGAGATGAAACTTGGAAGCAGTTCCTTCTAGCCCAAATTCTATATAACACTTAAGCAGCCTGGAAAAAGCAGGTAATATCTAGTGTGTGAAAGATCCTTCTCTGAATCTAGGACCTCTAAAGAAGCCAGAAAACGGAGGCAAATCTCCATTCAGAAGCAGAGGCCATCTGTAAATCTAATTCTCCCACATTAGTCATCAATAAAGGAATTTATACATGTCTGAGAAAGTGGAAAAACATTGTTCAGCATTTTAAACTGAAAGGGCTCCATTTTCTATGTTTTTCCCCTAATTAGTGTTTCTTAAACTGTTTTCATTATGTCTCACTCTAAATAGCCTTTTTAGACATGTATTTCTTAATTGTCTCCTTGTCTTCTCCAAGAAATTTGAGTTCATAGATCTACTGTATATATTGTTGGGTAAAGTTGAGCTTTGAAGAGCCACAAACCAGTGTAATATCTAATTCCCTCTCCAGTCAATCTTAGCCCCTTAGGAGCAATATTGCCCCTGTTGAGAATGCATGTCCTAAACGAATGAGTGCCAAATTCTTCACTAGAGCAGAAGAAAGAATAGTCTAAAACCACCTCTAAGTTTGCACCCATATCCTGTCCTCAGAATTACAATGACAAGAATTCTCCTTTATCTGAGTGCAGCTATTAGTGTGCATTAGTCCAGACTCAAGTAAAAAGGGATTTATTTCTATTAAAGAAATGTCAGGAAAGTTGGTGTCAGGAAGCCTTAAAAGGCCTGGCAAGTCATCATCAGGCAGCTACCTTCCCATCTTCAGTCTCTTCTGGGAACATGAGTTGCCTTCTAAGTATGCTCCAGGTGAAGGCTCTCACCTGTTCCTGCCCAGGGCTGTGCACCTCCTGCACAGGTACAAATGCCTAAGTATCTCGATCACACAATCTTCCAATGTTCTTTTGCTGTTAGACAAGAGTTATATGGAGCCATTTGTTGCAATATTTGATGGCTGGACTCCGATGCCATAGTTAAGTGGACCAGCTTAATTTAAGACATTGTAAAAATCTTGGAATTATATTTTGGGCTCCGAGACTAACAGACTTATGGTACCTGAGCCATGACATGGCAACTGTCATGGGGGGGTTGCAACTGTTATATATTAAAGTTGTGCATCTGATTTTACTCACATTAGCAGCTTCCTTGACACATTTCCACTGGAAGTGGGGAGCAGTCACCATGGTGTCAGGTGGCAGAGAAACTGAAGCTTTGTGGTGGCAGCTCAGTGTGCTGGGAACTAGGATTTTCAGGAAAGACAATTACTGAATTTGAGGAAGCTGCTAACATTCTCTCCACAAACTGATTTTATGAGGAATCTTGATTCATTAGATAATAAACATAAAACAGGTTCTTTTATCAAGTGTTGCCAACTGGGCTCTGTCGAACTACCCTTTTCCCCTGGTGGGGGCACTCTTAGCAACACCCAAGAGGACAGCATGCCTTTCCTGTCTCATTTCAGTTCTCTAAGAGTCAGTGCTGTCAATATTAAATCTCCAATTCCATATTCAACGGGTAGTGCTTCTCTTTCCACCTTCTCAGCCTCAGGGAAGACTATGCATGGAGCTTTACTGGATTGGCCAGGGGTGGACAGTGAGACACAGTCTCTCTCACATGCTTCCTTCCTCCTGTTGTCTCCTCTTGTGTTGGAATGGAGATCAGAGGAAGAGAAGGTGTGTATCTAGTACGTGAATGTCACAGTGAGTTTTCAGACATCACCTTGGTTAGTAGTAACTGCTGACTTGGTTCATTATCTATGAACTCAACCTGGTCAAGTGGTAGCTCCAACAGCCATGCTGACAAAAAAACTCTTCTAAGCATAGGTGGTCTCCTGGAGACTAGGCCACATCTTTCACTTGTCCTCCAGCCAATGGGTTCATCCACTTGCTCTGATGCCCCGAACTCCTTTGGTCTCTGGCGAGACTATTGAACCAAGTCCTAATTTCCCTTCCTAACCCCAAATCTGGGGCGCATGACGTGTACAGGATCTGTTTTCCGTTCTCTCAGGAACCAGGAACCCTAGAGGGACAGTCTTTGTTGCTGCCTGGTAGCATACCATGCCATCTCTTTCTGCTGCTCTGGTAGCCCAGGTATGGGTTCTCAAGCCTGGTGACTGGATGCCACCAACAGGAAATAAAAAGCACAACTCCTTCTGCAGTTGGATTTACTTTCAAGAGTCTGCCTAAAAATGCATGAGTGGTGTTCCACCCTTTGACTTCAAAGAGAGCAGAAGCCCCCTGGGAAGGGAAGGGAGAATGGTGTAGGGGCCACATAACACTCCCTTATATAGGCAGTTTTATTCTACTCCTAGCTGCCCTTTGATAGCTATGGGAAGAAGGGATGGGGAATAATAGAAGCCATGCTTCTCAGCAGACCAGTGGTGATGTCTGACCCATTAATGACAAGAAAACAGGACCTCCTTCTCCCTGTTGTCTCCCTTCCAAAGCCTTTGACTCCTTTACCCCCGTAATGATGACTTGCAAATATGCCTTTAGGTTGTTGTCGTAACAGATCTGGCCACCGCTCCACCTGACCTCAACTCCATTGTTCAAATCCATTTGGCTTGACCTTGGTGAGTCAGTCCAAATTTTCAAGAGAGGGACTCCTATTAGCTCTGCTTTGGACAGAGGTTCATGAGGGATTCAACCCAATGTGGACACAAAAGCAGATCACCAGGGAAGAGCATGTCTTCCTAAGTCTATTTATTCATCAAAGCTTATGGCTAGGGTGACTGTATCATAATATCAATGAAACTTAGGCATTTTAGAGAGTGAAAGGGACACTCTTCCCCAAGGCCAAAAGGCATAAGCTGGGACTTTCCTGAATAAACCAGGATGGATGTATGCCCTACACACAGGAACTTCCAAATAAGGAAGAGTAGCTAGACAAGTACACCAGGTACATTGGTGCCACAGTAAAACACATTCAACCAGCAGCAGAAGGTGAGACCATTGTTTTGTTATCATTACTATGTTGTAGATGGGTTTATATTTGATGATTTTCTATAAAAATATGATTCATATAGCTAGAGAAATAGAAAAGATATATAAAGATTAAGAGAATCATCGCCTCCCCGTCTCTCTTCCCATTTTAAAACTATACTTTTTATTTCTTTAAATTGTCATACTGTAGTACAATATGTAAATACATATTGTATCTTATTGTTGAGCCTTGTACTTATGCGTGTTCAAGTTGCTTTATCCTTTTTCTTTATAGACTATATTATTTTAATTACAATATTGGCTGAGTTATGGTGATTTCTCTGGAAGAAAATCCACACCCCCACCTTGTTCTGTGGGAGAAGCTCTAATGCCAGGCATTTCCCCTCTCAGGGTGGCAGCCACCTGAATCTCAGACATAAAGCCTCAGAGTATTTAACTTGGCTTACAAGAGTCTCCTTGCAAACTCAAACTTAATGAGGACAGGAAAATTATTACAGAGGTGTTCTTGATGGCGTTCAGAGTAAGGGCACATCTGCCATTGGTCAGTGACAACAGGGCACACCCCTCTATGTGTCTCTGCCAACCTCAGGCTCCCGGAATTTCCCTGAGGTCTTGTTGGTCAAAAACCCAATAAACAGTCCAGGTTGTTTATTGGAGAGGGGCTCTGCCTCTCACCCACCATTCACCATTGCACTGGGTGGCCTGGCCACCCTTGCTTTCAGGTTGGGAAAATGGCAAATTCAGGTTTATGCGATGCACTAAGCTGTCACCTGTAAAAAAAACAGAGAGAGAGAGAGAGAAAGCCTCAAGAAATCAGTTCATCTGGGCATGGAAAGATGAATGCATTTAGATTACAAGGAACATAAATGGGTTATAGGTTTTGTTTTGTTTTTAAGATTTCAGAATGTTTTCGTGATGGTTTAAGCCCATACAAATACCATTTTTTAGACCACAGGTTGGCAAAGTATGACCTGTGGACCACATCTGGCCAGCCGCCTGTTTTTGTAAATAAAGATTTATTGGAACACAGCCACACTCGCTTGTGTACATACTGTCTATAGCTGCTTTTGTGCCACAAGGCAGAGTTGAGTAGTTGCAACAGAGACCATATGTGGTCCACAAAGCCTAAAATATCTGCCATCCGGCCTTTTACAGAAAAATTTGCCAACTCCCGTTTTAGACCAACATTGGCACAATCTCATTTTCCTCACTAATTTAATAGGAGGAAGTTTATATATTAATGGAAAAATAGAACACATGGCCCTTCCTCAAAATGTACCCTCTCTCACATCTTATAAAACATGTCACTGCTTTTCTATACAAGAAGCATTTTTTAGAGTAGTGGTGAAAAACAGAGAGTTTGAGTCCTGACTCCATGCTCTCCAGCTGTGTGACTTTGGGCCAGTCCTTCAATCTCTCGTGCCTCAGTTTTTCTTGTCTGTGTACGGGGATTGTGATCATACCTAATTCACCAGGTTGTAACGAAGATTAAATGAATCGATACACATAAAGTCGAGAACAGTCCATTCCCATAGTGTGGCCTCAGTGAGCACTGGCTTCTAATTGTTTGCTTTGTGTGGAGTAGCCATTCTTCTACACTTGACGTTCAGTGAAACACACATGTATCAGAAAAGGGGCAAGAAGGAGAACACGGAAAAAGAGAATAGAAATCCATTTTGCAATTTAGCAAGATCTAAGATCTACCCAGCCCAGTCAGCCTTTGCTTCCTTCTCGGAGCTGTTTCCCAGCTTGCTACACTGATTTTTATTTATTTTTCCTAAAAACCATAAAATTTCTGAACTGGATGCATTAGAACATGGCCTGCGGAATGCCTCCTGGAACATGTGAACTAACAGCTGGAGAGAATGACAATTCTTAGTTGCGCTAGAATCTGTTGAATTCACGATTCCCCCAGATCCAGTTATTTCAATTCACTCTCAGGCTTCAGTGGGCTCATTGTTCCTTGGATCAATGAATCACCAGCTTGGGCTCAGCACCCAGCCCTTTTCAAAGTGCTTAATAAATTAATGGCTGTCCACATGTACTTATCCATGTGCTGAGAAGTCAGACACACAAGGTTGAAAAAAAAAAGGCTGATCTGGGTTTGAAAACAGGAAGGCTAATCAGGCCTTTGCTCAAAGCAGGTCAGAATAATTTGCCCCAAGCACCCAGCACTGCGTTGTCCTTTGACAGGGCTGCTGAATCAATTAGCCTAATTAAATGAGGTGGAAAATTACTCCAGTAAATAAGTTGCCATGAAAGGTAAGTCTTAATTTGGCCTAAGGGAAAGCAAACAGCTCTCCCGTGTCTTGCCAAAGTCTATGAATGGGGAATAATTGGCAATTTATGTGTATGTGTTCTTAAGGCCGTGGGACAAATATGTTTTTGTTGACAAGCAGCTGAAGCTTTCCCTGGTATAAAGACGGGGTTTCTAATTAAGGGATAGTATAATTGTGTGTGTTGGCAGAAATGTCACATATGTACCGTGGCTGCAAACATCAGGGCCTGCGACCCAGCTCATCGCAGGGGGTTCAGAACAAGATGGACCTCTGGGGCAGCACCTCACATCAGGCCAGTCATCACTTCCTCCTCGGAGATGTTTCCCCAACTCGCTACACTGATGAGGACTCCATCACAAGCCACGGGAAAGACAGGCTATGAAGTTTGAACATGTATGAAAAGGTACCTTCATCTCATAGAATCCACCGCAGGCCTTAAGAATGATGTTGGAGAAGTCTACGTTTTTTAGTGTAGGAAGGTGATTGAAATTACGTGACATGAAAAAATACATATATAATGGTCTATGTCAGCGTGGAGAGTGGAAAGTACGCATCTCCCTCTTCTGCAACCCAGGATCCAACCTCTGGGGCCAGCCTGCCCCAGCTCCATCCTGCAGGGGGAAATGTGAGATCCTTCATTACTGAGGCTCTAGGTTCCTGGGATATCTCAGAAAGGTGCATCTCCCAACACAGCAAAGTTCCCTCCCTGTCATGTTGACTGCCTCATGCAGGGTAACTTTGATAAGTTTTCACACACACACACGCACACACACACAGGCACACACACACACACAAAGTCTGCTTTGTATGTATTTCTCAGAAATCTCTTTCTCAAAAGGGATGCAGGCTCAAAAGAAAGTAGGCTGTGGGGAGAAAGAAAATCCCTGCTGTTCTGGGTAACTAAAAAATTAAATTATTAAAACAATCACAGCATGTGAACTTCTCCCAAAACCCTATTCCAAGCTTCTCAGTCAGACCTAGAGCAGGATTGTTCAGAGCCCAAGGGGCAGTGCAGACAAGCAAGGCCAACGTGGTGTTCTCAGCCAATTTGGCTTCCTCGGGGTTTTCCTGGCCCCTCGTGTACAGTGCAGCCCTTAAGCCCCTACTGTTTGCTCACTTGTCTATGAGCCCAGCTCAGTTCCATGCAGGGCTTCTGGAATCCTGGCCTGTGTCTTGCACTCTCCTTTGATCTAGCTGGGGAAGTGAATGATTCGTTAACGACCTAGCATGGGGCAGAATCCAGAGATCCAAAAGATCCTTGAGAAGAGTGTCCTTGAGGTGATGGGGGAAGGCTCAAGAAGAACCATCTTTTAATTGACTGAGGACCATGGCCGTGTGCCCTGAAGGCACCAGAAAAATTAGTGCCAGCCCCTCTGTATCATGACAGGGCTCTGTGTTTGAGATGGCAAGTTTACGAGGTAGCGTAGCATGGGGTTAAGAGTAAGAGTGTCTTTCACTTGCTCTTTCACTACCCAGAGGAAGGAGGGAGGATAGGGGAGAGAAGGAGGAAGGAATCAGGCAAGGAGTGCTAATAGTAATCCCATCATCACCGTGTGCTGTGCTCTTCACAAACAGTATCTCATTTAAACCTCCTCCAAACCTATGGGATTTATCATTCAAAACATGGCATTTTAAAATATGCCCTCTTGATTAAATAAAGCTCAGAAGTCATATAATTAAATGTTCCATTTGATCTGTAGCCCTCAGCCCATCCCTGAACTTCACCTCACCTCTGATATTTCCACCCCATCTGGAGCTTTATTCCATCTCAAACCCTCTCCATCCCTATTATGAGGCTCAGGAATGGGGTAGGAGTCAGGAATGTGTTAAGGTGTCTTCCTCAGAAGTTATTAGGGAATATTTTAGAGCTGATATTTTTAAAGTTGATTTTAATTTTAATTTTATTTATTTATTATTTTATTTATTTAATAAATTTTATTTATCTATTAGATCTCCTTAAAAACAAAAGTAATCAATGAATCTTATAACAAATTAAATAATCAAATCATAAATGAAGAGTAAGTTAATAATTCCTCTCACAAATTCTGCTTCATGTGATAATTAATGCTAATAGCCCAGTTATTCCTTCTTGCTCTTTCAAATAGATACAAGCATCATAGATATAAATCTACATATTAAAACTGACATTTTAATGGTTTTCTTTGAGTATCATAAAAATTTACTGTGAATGCCAAAAATCTCTACCAAAATGCCAAGTCAAATTGTCACATTACCACTATTTTTCCCATTTTAAAGATGAAGGAACTGAGCTTAGAGAAATTAAATTACTGGGTCACATTCACCCAACTAGAACCATGCTGGCTGGCTGGCTTATGTGCCTGTCTTTCTACCACACAGCACTGCCTCACATTTCATACAGGACTTGGGGTTGAGCTGCACAGCCTAGAAGTCATCTCCTTACTCATCTTCCTACACCACTCTCAGGCCAGGGCTTGATCTTTGAGTGTCCAGGATCATGAATCTGCCTGGACCAGTTCCTTCATACCTCATGCCTTAATTTTCCTGGTAATATCCCAGGAGCTTACTGTGTGGGATTGGTCTGAAGAATAGATGGAAAAAAATAGTTCTTGTTAAACAAAAATATGAAGTCAGAACAAATGCTTCAAGAAAAAGCTTTCTTTTCTGACAGGTGCCATTTTTCTTAAACCCACATAGATTTAAAATGGGCCAGATGTTGCATTTTTCAGCATTACACAAGGATCAGGTAAATGGATCCATGGGACCAGTTCCTACTCTCCATTTCCTTTTAAGGTACTTAAATAATATGGGCACGGTCAGTTGTTTAGGGAAAGAGACAAGCTCTTGAGTTTGAGGTAATGAGAAGATCCATTGAGAAGAGTCCTGGAGAAGGGCCAGCACTGGACTTTGAAGGTACCCTCAGGCTGCACAATCTTCTCTGGGACTTGTGAGATTCTGAGATTCCTGCCAAAGGTCTGTTTTTTTCCATTACTCTTTATTGATGAGGTTTTCATTTGAAACCTGGATGCACAAACCAAGAGTTCCTTCTGTCTAAACACAAGAGGAGAGTCACATGAGCCAGAGTTGACTCTCTGCGTTCAACTTTTTAGAAATGGTAGGGCAGGGAAGTGGCAAGGATTTTGTTTTAGTCTGTTAAGGGACAACAATCTTCCAAGGTTGCATTTGAGGAACACACAAGAGGCTGAAAAGAACCAGTAGGCAGCTCCTTGTCCTAGCCCTGAGGTTACTCATGGATCAAATGATTCTAGTGTGTTCTCTGCCTGCTTCAAGTCCGACAAGCATTGACTGTCCCTTATTTCTTAACATCTGTTAAGATTTTTTTTCAATTTGAAACACATACCTTAATTTGAAAACAAATGAATTTTCTTAGAAGAAATAATACTTGCCACCTATTAAAGAGGCTTATTGCATTCCACGCTGAAACAAGTCGCAGGAACCAGGGGTTTAGATGGAGATGGGTAGAAATGAGCTGGCTGACGTCCCCTCTCTGGACTTAGCATTTCCAGATCCACTGTGACCTGATTGTGACATAGCCCTGGGGGCCTTGGCCACTTTGGACCCAGACACACATCTGCCAAGGTGAAGTAACAAACACTTATCCAGTCTGGTGGTCAGCAGGACAGAGACAGGCATCCAAAAAAATTATTTTTGGCTGGGTATGGTGCCTCGCACGTGTAATCCCAGCACTTTGGGAGGCCCAGGCAGGTGGATCACTTGAACTCAGGGGTTAGACACCAGCCTGGGCAATATAATGAAACCTCGTCTCTACAAGAATGAGCTGGGTATAGTGGCCTGTGCCGGTAGGTCCCAGCTACTCAGGAAATTGAGGTGAGAAGAATCTCTTGAGCCCAGGAGGTCGAGGCTGCAGTGAGCCGTGATTGCACCACTGCTCTCCAGCCTGGCCCACATGGTGAGACCCGGTCTCAAAAACAAAGAAACAATTTTTAAGCCAGAAACCTACCCCATTCTTAAGTAAAGACAACAAGGACTCAATAACCCTATCTACAGCTTCACCATACAGCAGAGTACATTGAGCCCCTCCAAAATTGTGACACCCAAAGGGGATACAACCTGCCCAGCAGCCCCTCCACAAGGCTGAGGGGGGCTGTCCTCCTCTCATTCCAGGAACCCAAAGCAGGCCCCAAGAAATGAGGGCTTTTTCAAAATAGCATCCTGGGGTCCCTTTTCACCTCTGTATCTCTGCAAAATCTACAAGGCTCTGTGGAGTTGGGTTGGAGCCAAGATAGGATTAACTGGAATTGTAGAAGTTTTCAGAATAAGCAGTTTCCTACTATTAGCAACTTCGCGCCCACAGCTAAGGCTCAACCCCCCTTCCCCTTTCTTAGCCAAAAAGGATATATATAATAATTCTGCTTTGTGAGATAAAGTGTGTGGGGGGTGTGTGTGTGTGTGTGTCTGTAGGCATGCATGTGCACAGTGGTCCATGTGAGTGCACACACACCTACACACAAGTACTGCACAGCCATATCCCTACCTTCACCACACTGCAGAAATGGACATGTTCCACTCCCCAGATACATATATACACACACACACACACATATATACACACACACATATATATACACACACACACATATAGTAGATATATATATATATATATATAGACAGTAGATGCTTATATAAGTGTTTTCAGTACATGTGTGTTTGTGTATGTGTAAACACAGATATTTATCCCTTCTCTTTTTCCTCATTCTCCTCCAAAGTCTTCATCAAATCTAAAAACTGTTCTTGTCCATTTCTACCCAATCCAGACTTTCTGTTATGTCTGCTTCAAGTGTCACAAAACAGAGGTTAAATTCTGAGCCTCAGTGATTACATCTAGAGCCACTGTTTGGTGCTTTCCTTGCCAGCCTTTACCTGTCTGGGATATCGCCTACCAGTAGTCTCCAGAAACATGCCATCAGCCGGGAGGCATGGCCCTGCATCTCAAGTGTTTTTTCTGGATTATGCTATAAATTTTGGCTGAGATATCAACACATGTCAACATGTTACTTTCAGTGACATGTTTGTCTTTTCTCTGTTAGCTTTGGTTCAGGGCTGTAAATCCATTTGGGGAAGCAAAGTGTCCAAGCCTAAGCAAAAGTCATCTAATACGCTTCATGGATTGTGGGATTTCTCTATGCCTGACCCCTCCTTCCGTCACTCCCCTCTCTCCTTATTTTCCTTAGAAATCCAAGTGAAAAGGATATTCAATTGGATATCCTTTAGTGATTCAAGTGATCAAAGTGAATTCAACTGGCAAGGCATAAATGAATACAAACCAGTGAGCTCCCAGTGACCTCTGTCCTTGGCTGGATCTTGATGAGATCCCTCCCTGGTACCCACATTTGCTGCCTCTAGGGAACTGTAGCCAAATCTCCTTTCTTTCCATCTGAGCTCTGAACTTTTTTTTGTCTTTTCATTGACAACAGTAGTCTGTGTCCAGATTTTAACTCCACTTTGTCTACTCTCTTCTTTCCTTTTTCATTATTCAAAATAGCTTTGATCTCCTTGAAATAGGGCTCTGGTCTACCTGAAACATTCCTTCCAGGCGTTCTGAGAGCTCCAAAGACTCTCCTCTTGCCCCACGGGGGCTGCTTCTCCAATCTCTTCCTTTTGTCCTTGACAGAGCGAGTTCCCTTGGCTGTGCTTTCATTAACTATAATGGAGAAGGAGGCGCCACAAGCAACTCAGCTCAAAGCTGTGGCTTATGAAAAGTGATCTAAAAGGTGTGCTATACATTCCTCAGGCCGGCTGAAGATGGCTAGCAGAAAGTCGGTTTACAGGGAACAAAAGAAACACTACTTTACTGCCTCTTTATAAAAAAAAAAAAAAGTTCTCAGGTTTTGAACAAATAATATTAATGTACAGCTTGAACACACATCTTAACCATCAATCTTAAATCTAAATCAGTTTTGGCTGTTCCAAAAACCCATTTGCAAAGGATGAAGACTTACCACGATTAGGGTATCCTAAAGAATTAGTCATGGACTCTGAAGAAATCAATTGCAGGAGACAGCTTACGGCTGTAAAAAGAGCAATAAGTCAGGAGTCAGGCAACCAGGATGCTAAGCCCAGAGCTGTGAGCATGTTATTTAATTACTTTAGGTTTCAGTTTCCTCATCTGCAAAAGGAGAGGGGTGAACTTAAACCTCTAAATTTCCATGGGTTTCAAAAATGTTTTGAATAAGTAAACAATATTAAAATAAGCTAATATTCTCCCAAGGCAACTACTTTGCAGGAAAAGTATATATTTATTTGGATACACAAGTTGTAGTGTTTGTTTTTAAAAATTTTTTCATTGCTTTATAGTCATACCTCATATATTCCAGCTTCTGTTAGAAGTCTTTTATGACTCTGTCATTCATAAATTTGTCCAAACTCCTTTTTAATCCATTTACATTTCCTGTCTGTACAGCCTCTCAGGGTAATGAGTTCCATAACTTTATTACGTGCTAGGAGAAGTATTATTTCCTTATTTTCCCTAAACTTACCTCAAGCTTCCAAACTGCCTGCTTGCCTTGTATTTCAGAATTTGATGAACAAGTTCACCTATAGTCTTTGTTTTATAAAATGAGATTAAAATCATTTTAGGCTGCTACAAAAAGCAGCGGCCCACCCCACACCTTCCCCTAATTATTATAGTTACTTATACAATAAATGTGGGTATTGATGGCATAAGGAAGTCCTGGCTCCAAATGACTGAGAGTCAGGAAAGCCTGGAGACCTAAAGTATAGTTTTAGAGTCAGACGGGCCGAAGCTCAGATTCCAACTCTGCTGCTCGCTGGGCAGTCTCTCTGAGCCTCATTTCCCCATCCGAAAAATGGGAAACAGTATCCACCTCAGACCTTGTTGTAAGAGTTAACTAATACAATTTTTGTAATGTGACTAACACAGTGCTAGGTCCATTGTAAATATCTCCCCGGATCGAGTGAGTTTTTGTGATCATTAATAAATGTCAGGACACTAGGTAGCCCTCTAGGTTCTAGAATCATTGCTCATATTGTGAACAGGGCCCAAACAACTGGTTGACAAAGAACAATCTCAGCTTCCATGCAGGAGATGATAGAAAAGCAGGGTTGGAGAGTGAAGTTTTGGACAATAGAAAGTAAGCAGAGTTTAGGAAGAGATCTTTGGCAGCAGATCCACAGAAAACCTACTCTCAGCTTGAACTAAAGTGGCACCAGACATGGACAATAAATATTTACAAGGTGCTAGAAGATATTTTAAACCAAAAAAGAAAGGGAAAGCCAATATGCTCTTTTCAGAGCAATGGCCTATGGGTCTTGAGAGTAGAAATTCCATTTCTAGCGCTTACCAATCAGCTGTGCAACCTTAAGCAAATCAATGCCTATATCTAAGTCCAGGTTTCCTTGCACATAAAATGGAATTAGTCTGGTTCACTGACTTACAAACTATGCTCCTTGGAACCTGTATTAGGGAGAAAAGGAAAGAGGTGGGCAATGAGGATAGGATGTGAGTCCTCATCCCAAATTCCATCAAGTAGCCATACTTGTAAAGTCCTAGAGTTGACTCACAAAGGAATATGGCATGGAATCAAAATTACTCTTAAAAAACCCTAAATCACCCAAATGTTTGCTGGGGGAAGTACAAAAGAACAAAAACCAGGTGAGGAAGAGCATCTCCCATCTCACACTTACTCTGGGGTATGCCGTCATTGAGCCAAATTTCTTTCTCTCTCTCTCTCTAACACACACATACACACACACACACACACACACACATATGTATGTATGTAGGATGAAATCTGTTTGAATGCATAACCTGATGTTACTACAGTGAGCTTCCATTTAAGATTTAAAATTTGGTTTGTAAAAAGGCTTCCCCAGTTATAAAGAAGAATAATCGATACTGCTAAACTAGACACTGGGGTGCTTTCCACTCTAACGGGCTGGGATTCCAACAAGAAGAATGTAAGCTTGAAATTCAGAATTCTTATTAGAGGGGTTTGGAAAGAATCCATTCACGTAAGAAGAAATTGGGACAATTTGTACACCTAATCAGACAACCAACAGGTGCGGGAAATGGAAAGAAAATAAGCCAAAATATGTAAGCATTTCTGGAAGCATAACAACAACAATAAAAAGAAACACTTGGCATCTCGCAGATTCATAACCAACTGGCATCCCCACAATCAACTAGTTACAAGAGAGGAATTCAGGAGACTCTATAGGCTATTCCCTGAAGACAGCATCCCAATGTGTAGCTAGGGCCAAAAAGGCCAATAAAATTCTATGCACATCATCAGCACGATTGCTTTTTTTAAAATATAGACAATTTATCTGATTCCTGAATAAAGGCATGGTGCAACCCAACCGGGGTAATTTGCATTGTTCTCATTCCCTCCACCCCCCACCTCGACCCCCAAAAGATGTAATGAGCTGAGCAAAGCAACCCAGAAAACAAAGAAAGCAAACACAGCAAAAGAAACAAGAAACAATGAATTGAGGGAGGGAGAAATGGAGGCCGGACTGAAGCATGTTAAATAAAGGGAAACTGAAATAATTGAAGTGATGGAAGTTTCTTTAATCGGGAACATTTAGAAGGGATATTACTAATATCCACAAAATTACAAAGGAGAAAGCAAGGTGGTCATGGGTTTTCCCATGGCTCCCTTCCTTCCTCACACTCATAGGAGTTTAGAGAAAGTAGTTCTGGGTCCAGACTAACAAAAAGCATACCCTATTTATTCAATAAAGCAATATAAATTTAAAGGATACATCACAGGTATTGTGTGATACATCACAGGATACATCACATTTATCCATGGGAAATACATGGAAGTTGTTATTCTATAAAAAGAATGCAGCAGATGTTATAAATATATTCAAGAAAGGTTAGAAAAAAATACAGATAAATTTGAGAGCTTTATTGAAAGAAAATGCATCTCTTCGTATATCTTTGCCCGAAGAATAGTCAGTTTCTTAGGCAGGGGAAGTTGTCTTCTTCAACCAAAAATAAGAATCTAGACAACGTTGCTTAAGGGTCTTTGCATTTCCATATTAGTCTGCTGACACCTGGAGACAGGGATTAGGTCTTGTACTCCTTCATACCCATCTAATTCTCCTGCTAACACATTGTGTTGTATATATTCAACAGTCATTAATGTTTGCTGAAACAAATCTAATTGCATCAATTCATTGGAAGAGCTGGCAAATACAGTCTCTCTACAAGCCCTCTTGGTACTTTCAGTGGTCCCCTTGGCTACATAAAATCAATCTCTAATAATCATTACATTTTTGTCATCTGGAGAACGTTCTTTCTTTTTTAAAAAACTTCTTTGAAAAATCCAAGCTATTTAGTTTCCCAAGCGTTCCATCTAATAAGCCTTTTAGAAAAGCATGCAATTTGAATAACAACAGAATAAATTCAACCTTTGCCTATTTGTGATACTAGGAAACAGTCAGGGCCAATCAATTTCAAAACAAATCTCAGGGTTAGTGCATCCAAATAAAACAGCGGTCAACCAACAATTTTCTTCAGAGCATGACTGTTGGTGGTGAGCCTGAGAAGGAAAAGGGTTATCCATGAGCTATCGGGATTTGTCATCATTTCCTTTGAGAAGCAACCAACTGAGACACAGGAGATGGAAAGCCTCAACCTAGTTCTATCACCAATGAACTGTGTGACCTCAGATGAATGATTTAGCCTGTCTGGGCCTCAGTTTCCTCATGTGTAAAATGCAAAGGTTACTGGCTAAGGTCATAATACACAAATCGAGGAATTCTATTTACTTAAATCTATTGATCAAGGAAAATACTGTTTTCGGAATGAAGTTTTGATTTCTAATTTTGAGAAGGGAAATTTTCTATCATACTCTAACTTAATGTAACAGCTCCACAAGATGTTTGGAAGGCTGGAGAAGAGAGTGTGTGTGTGTGTATGTGTGTGTGTGTGTAATATGGGGTGGGGAAGGTGAGGAGGGTTGGATAAGGCAAGAGTTTAATAATAAGTGCCCCTTAGGCTCCCCTCATTCTGGAAAAAAACAGTTTTCTCACATCATACCACATTTCCATGTTCATATTTATCAATGGGACAGCCCTCCAAGAAGAAATATTTCTTCCGAGAATTTTCTCAAAGCCCACCCTTTACTCCACCATTGGATGAAAAATTCCTAGAGAATGGAGACCTTAGGCAGCCATCCTGAAATGGTTCAAGAAGGGAAAAAGCAGAGTCCTATGTGAAAAGAATAGAGCTAAGAGAGCTTCTTCAAAAGAAAGGACTGTGGAGAAACATTACAAGTCTTGAAAGAGAAGTAAGAGTGATGTGGCTCATTCTAGACAGCTACAATCCCAAAAGAAAACATAAGGCTTCCCCCAGAAGATCCTTCGATCCTTCTAGAATTCCACATCCTCACTAGGCACACAAAACTAAAATTAGTGCATCATATACCATGCAGTGACACACCAATAGAGCATGGCAAAGAAAATGAGAACAAGAAAGGGCCTGCTCCTGGAAAGGCTCATGGACCCAGAGAGTCAGCACTTGGCACAGGGTAAATGCTCTAGAAATGTTTGTAAATAAGCAAAATAAAAATTAAAACCCTTATTGTTCAAACCCCATGTGAAATATAAGCCTGCCACACACATTTTGAAACATTATCAGCATTGTTATCTATAAGATGTTCTCCATTCATATAAATAATAGGCCTGAGCTGTGACTGTGTTGTAACAAGACCAGATGGAGAAAGGTCTTGTTCACTTACAGCCAACTTCATATGAATCAAAGGTATGCTTTGCCCTGTGGCAAAAGAAGACAGAATAAAGTAGCATGTGTGGCCTCTGCCCAAGAGAAGATCACAATCCAGTTGATGAGGTAAATTATACAGGTGCCCAAAGTTAAAGATCTACCCAAGAGATGCCATTAGACCATACAGATGGGATGTATTTAATACAATAGGCAAGAAGATAGAGAACAAACTGAGCACGTTAGGGAGGGTTTCACAGAGAAAGACTTTGAATGGTAGGCATGAAGGGCACTGTGGAGAGGAAAAGAGAGACTTCCAGGAAGTTGGAAGACTGAGTATAGGAACCCACATCAGAGGAGAATGAGCAATTCAGGCAGGCTAGCATGGAGAATCACCATTTGGCAACTTATGCTATGATGCTGCAATAACTGGTAAATCAATTGGATAGGCTAAGCAACTCGGACTTCATCCTGTGAATAATAGGGAACTCTTACAGATAAGCAGAGCAAGATAGACTGTTGGTCATGCAAAATTCCCTAAGCCTAAGATATTGATCATTTCTATCAGTGGTAGTCTTTGCACCAAGTAACCAGGGAAACACTACCCAAGGGTGCCCCCCTCACATGAGGTCTTAACAGATCTTCTTCCTAAGTTAAGGGCACCCTGGAAACCTTGAACAACATCTTAGAATTAGAAGAAATCTAAGAAGTTACAAAATGCTACTCTTCAAACAGTGCAGAATTTTTTTTTCTACGAGATCCTCAAGAGCGGCATATTCCTTGGGCTGGCATGGTACACTGCACACAAGAGGAACTCAGTAAAGGTTTGTGAATAAGCAAAGTAATCCAACCATTTCTTAAACAATTCTGATAATCTGGATCTCCCTTGCAGGCTTGGGCAGCATTTAATCATTAGAAAGTTCTTTCTTTATTTGAGCTTAGGTCTATCTTCCTATTTCTACTACCCATTGGTTCTAGTTCTGTCATCCAAAGAAACATAGAACAAAACTATTTATTCTTCCACATGACCACTTTTTGAATATTTGGAGATGCTTGTTGCGTCTTCTTAGTCTTTTCCTCTTCAAAAACATCTCCAGTTCCTTTTTAGAGCAAAGGAACCAACGTGCTGTTGTCAATAGTGCTGTATTCTCCTGTCTCTCTTTAATTCACTGAGAAGGATGGGTTGCGTGAAGGGTTGGATTATAGATTTTGGAAGGAGAGGGATCCCTCCAGAGGCTAGACACATGAATCCCTGAACTTTTGTATCTGTGCCACGATTCTCAGTGGCATGTTTTCCGCCCCCACTTGCAGCCAAGACTCCCAATGAGCCCGATCTTTTCTCCCCACAAGTCCCCAAGTCCTCATGATGTAGGGTCTCTGGGGGTTTGTCATCCTCCCCTACTTCCATTTTCAACAGATGGCATTTTTGCAGGTAAGAGCTTTGTCAGCGTCCCCTGGCAGCCTTTGCTGCTAGTCTCTCTGTCTACTACTCTAAATCGCAGCCATTACCATTTAAGCCCACTTCCTCCAGGTTGGTCCCCAGCGCCTTAAGCAAGCAAGAGCAGCTGGTTCCTCATCCTCTACACCATAATCCTTCAAATCCCTGAAAACCTTCATTAAATCACAGTTCCACCAATGTCACCACACCCTTAAGCTTCAGGGAATGCTCTGCCACAAACCTGCACCTTCTAAAGCAGAAGATCACCGTCAGCATTTTGAAAAAACAAAATAGAAAACACCAGAGTGCATGATACTCAATAAATGTAAATATTGTTTCTGGAATTTATTATATACATTAATACTTTAGTTATATACATATATGTCCTATATCCATATACATATATATTCTTCATGCACTGTGATGAAATGTCAGTATCTTTGTTATTGTGGGTTACGGTCAAAAGAGTTTGATGAACACAGATTTTCCCCAGCCCAAAGCTGTGGCTGTCCCTAGTTAATGTCTGAGCCTACAGGGCTATCTAATAAAAAGAACACTAGGTCAAGGCCATTAGGCTCTGGGTTCTCAAGGTAGATATCACATCTCTCTTATTCATGAAGGCATCCCTGCATCTAGTTTAGTATCTGCACAAAACAGATATTTGCTAAATGAATGAACCCCAGTCACTGGCTAGGTGACCTGTAGGACTCAGTCCCCTACTTATAAAATGAGTTTTTAGCACTTTATGATGAACTCTGAGTTCCCTGAAACCCAATCCTAAGAATCCGAGACCATCTCTGGGTCCTGGAAAACACTTTCGCCATGGCAAAGGTTGGCTCTGGTAACTTCTCTTTTCCCCCAAACTCACACTGTACAAATAACCACCTCTGGGTAGGAAGTGTGAGGATAAGCTGGTGTTGAAAATGAGCTAAAAAAAAAAATAAAGCAAATCCTGCCCAGTGTATGTCAGGTTGTGGTTTGTACTAGATTAATGAAAGCCCCACATGGCATAATTGTGTTTACAGTGAGCTTATAGGAGTTTTCCCTCAAGGTAGGGAAAGGGGATCGGGTTAAACAAATTATTTAGCTTTTCCTGACCTGACCTGGCAGCAGTGATGGGGAGCAGTAGCTGAGGAATGGCCTTCTCAACGTCAGCCTTAACTATGCTCACCTTGAGCTCCTTTGAAACCAGACACTGATCTTCCATCTGGGAAGTGGAAGATAATTCTGAGGCCTGAAGCTCCAAATTGCTTCCGGTGGGCAAATTGTGTGGAAGTGACTTCCAGCTACAAGGGCAATAGTATTATAGGAATTAAAGGTCTTGCTTTTTGGATAGCAAACTTGTAGCAAATAGCAAATCTGATTGTCTAGAACTAGAATCTATCTCTTTATTTATTATTGTTACCACCTCTTCTTCCCGAAACAGAAACACTTTATGGAGTTACAGGCAGCCCTCTTCCCCGGGAGGGTACTAGCCTGCACTTCTATTAAAAACAAAACACAAGTTGTATCTGGATGCTGAATTTACACAACAAAAATCCAGTTTGAGTTAACGTTGACTGAATGAATTCAATGAACTACATGTTGCACTGACACGTTTGACTTTGGTCTAAAAGCAAATTAATTTTAACTACAGTTTGGGGAGTGTGGATATAATTTTGCTTTGTTTTCATGGTTGACTTTTTTTTTTTTCAGTCCATCTATAGACACTGCCAGTTCTCTTTAGTCTCTGAAGATATTTTTAGGTATGAGACTGTACTAACAGGATGTATGTAATTTATTGGCAGAACTTTTCTGTCAACCCGTCAGTCACTTTTTATTTCAAATTACGTGGGCCCAACCCAGGTCTGGGATGCATTCACATTAAATGATCATGGATCTTTTACTTCAGAAATGATAGGTTGAAGAAAATGTGCTTTGCATATGAGAAATAAAATCCCACAGCACATCCAGTTTCCTGTTTCCTTGAGAGCTTCATTTTTCCATTTGGCCCTTATTTAACTTTTCTTCCGTCTTACTTAAAGGTCTTAAAAGGATCCAAATTCAGACCAGGAAAGCCCTAACCACCCACTCCTGGCCCTGGGTTGTGTAAGACCACATTCCCAGAGGGCAGGAGGGAAATCACAGTCACAACTGATGTTTTCTAAAACTCTTGGGAGTTCAGCAAGGGAGTGTGATGAGGTGTTATGACCCACATTTTGCAGGCCAAGAGACCTAGCCTGGATTAGGTGATGTGGCCAAAGTCACAAAGCAAGGAAATAGGGAAGCCAGAACACAAACACTACTCACCTGTCACCAAATCAGGTGTTCTCACGACACTGCACTCTTTTCCTGGAAATAGTTTCCATGGTTTGTGAGTCTTTTCCTAGTTTATTTCACCAAGCACAGAACCTGTCCCAATCCAGCAAATTCTTATCACCAGGGTTCAGTCAGAGAAGCATAACTTCTGAATGGCACGTGTTCTGGGATTGGGCCCTTTGCAGTCATGCAAGTGGGCTACATGGATTATGTCAGTCATCTGCTTGCTATCAGGGTGGGCAGGCAGAAGGGGAAGGCGGGGAAGTAGGGGAAGCCAAAGACAAATAGGAACCCTGTGCACCTCTCACCACCTCCAATCCGGTGATGCAAGGGGTGTGTGGGTGGAGCTGCACTCACACCTGGTCCAGGAACTGGAGAAGCTGAAGCAGGGGGTCTGTGGGAGCTGGAGCTACCCCGGGCCTGGAGGCTGCCCTGGCGATGAGCAGACCAGCCATAACACACTGACAGCAATTATACAGGGTCTACTCTATGACAGTTTTCACGTACTGTTTAGATTTTATGTATTTAAGCTTTTTGTAGACGTATAAATTACATATCCTGAATCTTGCATGTAACTGTGGTTGACTCTGACAAATGCATATGTCCATGTAACAAACACCTCTATCAAGATATAGCATGTTTTCATTACCCCAGGAAGTTCCCTCCCAGTCAACACCCCTCCCCAACACTACCAGAAGCTACCACTGCTCTCATTTCTTTCCCAATAGATTAGCTTTATTACTAGACTAGTAGTACTAAAGACAATCTCTTAGCTTTAGTACTAGTACTAGTTTAGTTTAATACCAGTACTAAAGCTAATCTGTTAATCTAAAGCTAATCTGCTGGGAAAGAAAACTGACTAGTACTATCAATAGATTAGTACTAAAACTTCATGTAAATGGAATCATACTGCATTTACTCTTTTGCAATCTGGACTCTTTTACTTAACATAATGTTTGTAAGGTTGTCCATGTTGCCAGTGTTAGTAAATCATTCCTTTTTATTGCTCAGTAGTATTTCATTATATGAACATGCCAAATGTATCCATTCACCTGCTTATGGACATTTGGGTTGTTTTTATTTTTGGACTATTATAAACAGAGCTACTATAAACACTCTTGTACAAGACATTTGGATGGGGAATATGTGATTTCTCTTGAGTACTTAAAAATGGAATTACTGAGTCATAGGGTAGGAATATGTTTAACCTTATTACAAGCTGCCAAACTACTATTTTGCAAAGTAATAAGTTACAGGCTACATTGCGTCCCTCTAAAATTTATATGTTAAAGTCCTAACCCCTAGTATCTCAGAATATGACTGTATTCGGAGATAATGTCTTTAAAAGGATAATGAAGTTAAAGTGAGGTGGTTAGAGTGGGCCCAATCCATTATGAATGGTGTCCTTTTGCAAAGAGGAGATCAGGACAGAGACACACATGGAGGGGAGGCCATTTGAAGACACAGGGAGAAGACAGTCATCTACCAGCTAAGGAGAGAAGCCTCAGAAGAACCAACCCTGCTGACACCTTGATCTCGGACTTCCAGCCTCTAGGAGTGTGAGAAAGTAATTTCTATTGTTTAAGCCATCTAGTCTATGGTACCTTGTTATGGCAGACTAATACATGGTAGTGCCATTTTTATACCTCCTAACAGCCATGTATGTGACTTCTGGGTGCTCCACATCCTTGCCAAGACTTAGTGTTGACAGCATTTTTATATTTAGCCATTCTAGTGGGTTAATAGTGCATATAATTATGATTTTCATTTGCATTTCCCTGATAACTAGTGATGTTCAGCACTATTTTGTGTGCTGCTAGCCCAGGGGTCCCCCTGCATCCTCACTGGCCTCTTTGCAAACCATTTTCCACAAAAACATCTGATCCCTTTTACCATCTAAAATCTTTAAATGACTTCCTATTTTTATGAAGCTAAAACAGAACTCTTCTGATGGTTTGAAATAAGGCCCTGCATGACTCTCCACTCCATGCACGCTAGACTTCTTCCGTCCCTTGTTCTCTCCTGATTTCTCCTGCTGTTGGAACTTTTGTACACTATTCCTTGTGCCTGGAAAATGATGGTTTCTCTTCTTTATTCAGACAATGATGGCTTCTCTTCCTTAGTGAGCCTGTAGCTCATTTCTTCAGGGAACCCTCTGTCCACCTTTCTAATTAGATCCTTTTCCTCTCTTAGTTGTAGTATCTGTCCTTTACAGCCAGCAAAAAAAAATTGAGGGAAAGAAAATACCAAGGTCTTCCCCATTTTTGAAGTTTCTTCTCCCCAATTTTTGACTGACACAGTCATGTTCACATTCTACTGAAGTCAGTTTCTCTCTGAAGCAGTCATGTTCACATTCTATGGAAGAGAAGCTTATTAGAAGACAAATCCCAGAGCCTAGGGCACAGTGGATTAGTGGACTGTCTCTCCAGATATTGGCTGAAATTTGGGGCCTGGAAAGACAAACTGACTTGACATTAAAGAGGGCATGATGTGGCAGCATAGGGCTAAGTTTACAGTTTTCCTTTCTTGATTTATTTTAACATGAATCCATGCTCATAACAATGCTGATTTCACACTTATAACAAAGTGTTGAATAGGAACTTGGGAAGAAGGCAGGGAGGTCTAATTTAAGGGTGATGTCCCATAGTAAGACTGGTCCCAGTCTTTAACTTGTACAAGACACTCCCTGAGGATTTGTAATAAATAAACATGGGGGGAGGAACAAAACCTCAAATCCGATACTATGTCTATGTCTTTAGAGTTGTGAACAAAGATATTGAAAGCAATGAAATCAGCACTCAAACCATGGAATTCAGCTTGCAAGGTTGTCATCTTGGGGGAATCCACTCTGTTTCTTAAGTCTCCATTTGTCCTATGGCCCTAGGAAATAATTACTTGTCACAAAGATAGAAGTCAGTTCCCCCTGTCTCCTGCCACAATCCAGTTTGTGAAGAATATAGCATCTATGTGGAGTTTAATAACCTCCATTGACATTTTTGTGAAAAAAAAACAAAAGCAAGTGAATCTAACCCGGAAACACTGCCCATTATAATGTATCTTATACAGGAATATCTTACAATCTTTATTCTGTTTAACTAGTAGGATTTTTTAGCATTTCATTACACAATGTTTAATTTATATTATTTATACACATTTCAATAAATTTAGCATAGAGGGTATGGATAACATCTTCTTTGGAGGACTTTACTCTTCTTAGTGGTAGATATTCTTTATTTATGTGTTCTATACTTCGGATTTTGAAGCACTGAGTTTGCAACATTGTAATGAAATAAAAGCAGTTTTAGAAAATTAATATGAGAAACTGTAAAAAATTTAATGAAAGGGGATGCTGTTTTGTCAAATGCCTAGGATGTAAGACTGAAACCCTTTAAGTTTGGCTTGAAGATTCCTAGCAGCCTAGGCCAAAAGGAGATCATGATGCCTTCTAATGAAATAAAGTATTTCCCTGGTGCTAAAATGTGCTTGGAATGTTACACAGAGCCCTATATATAAAACCCAAAAATGCAATTATGTCTTCAGTTTGAGTAACAGAGAAAACACAAAAATTGTCTTCAACATAATCCTAAAATAAAAGCTGAGGGTACAGTATCCATCAAGATATATATTTCTTCAGGAACCTTGAGCACCAGCTTTGCTCTGATAGTGTAGGCTTGTGATAACTAAGATCCTGTCATGATGCTGGGCAAAAGCCAGTACTTCTGATGTTAGTTGCCAGGGCAATGGCAAAGGCACCAAAAGTGAAAATAAGATTTCTCCGGGAAAGCATGAAACTCCCAAGTGTCATAAGTAAGTGTAGAAAGAGGCTTTCTACCTTAGCATAAACCTGAGCTACTTGAGGGTGACTTGTATCCTGGGCTTCCTTCTGCCACCAAGATGCAACTTTAAAAGTCTCAGAGTATTTGTGCCTAGAGGGAGAGGTAAGAGGGTGGTGCAGTCATCCAACCCAGGTAATGGTCATAGGTGGTCATTTGACAAAATCATTGAACTAAGTGAAAGCTTTGTATCTATAAATCATAATTTTCAACACAGGAAAAACAAGCTCCTGCAATGAAGATTGTATCACAAAATTAAACTCAATGTTTCTAAACAAATTTGTTCCCCTCTTTTTCCTTATTTGTAACACACTTCCTCAGCAACTTTCACCCAAAAAACTTCTGAATAGTCACTAAGTACGGATTGTCAGTGAGGTGTCATTTGTTTAATCTATCTCTGTATTTTAATTGGTATGTATAGGCCATTTATATTTAATGTAATTATTAATATGGTTGGATTTAGGTCTATCATTTTATTATTTTCTGTTTGTCCTTTTTTAATTCTTCTCAATTTTCTGCCTTATTTTGGATTATTTGCATATTTATCTTTTCACTTTTTGGTTATATCTCATTGTACTTTCTTAGTGGCTATTCTACAAACTACACACCTAACCTTTTGCAGACTGAATATAGTTAACATTTTATTTTCAGTAAGATGTAGAAGACTTCAGGTAAAATGTAGTTGCCTTACCACTATATAAGTCTCTTTAAATATCCCCTTTTAATTATAGTTGACATATGTATTACATTTGTATACATTTCCCACCAACATAATTTTTGCTTTCAATAGCCATACATATTTTAGGAAACATAAGAGAAAAATAGTCTTATATTACAGCCAGATATATACCATTTCTATTGCTCTTCCTCCATTTTCAAAGTATAAAGTTTTTCCCTGATATTCTCTTCCTAAAAAACTTCCTTTAGCATATCTTTTACAAGTCTGCTGGCAAAATTACCTTCCTCTTTATTTCATCTTTATTCTTGAGGGCTTTTTAAAAATATGGTTTAACAGTTCTGTTCTTTCAACACTTTGAGGATACTCTTCCACCATACTTTGGCCTCTTTTGTTTCTGATGAGAAATTCACTCTCATTCAAATTTGTGTTGGCTTATATGTGGTGTTTTTCTCTAGATGCCTGAAACTTTTTTCTTTATCTTTGGTTTTCAGAAGTTTGATTTTGATATATTTGGGCTTGGTTTTCCTTAAGTTTCTATTATTGGAGTTCACAGAAATTCTCGAATCCATATATTTGTATTTGCACTACACTTTGGAAGTGTTCAGACATTATTTCTTCAAATTTTTCATACCAATCTATTTATCTTATCCTTCTGAGACTCCACTGATATGAATGTTGTTTTGATATTGTCCCATAGGTCCCTGACAATCTATTCCCCCTAGATTTTTTTCTTTTTTCTCTGTTCTTCAGGTTGGATAATTTCTGTTAATCTGTATTCAAGTTCACAAACTCTTCTGTTATCTTCATTCTGCTATTGAGCCCATCCAATGAAATTTTTATTTCAGATATTATATATTATACTTCTAAAAATTCAACTCCATTTACTGTTTTTTAGTTTGTATTATTCAATTGAGACTTTCTCTCTTTCCATTCATTTCAAAAATATTTGCTTTTATACTAAGGAGCATGACTCTACAAGTCGCTCTAAAGTTCTTTGTCTGATAATTCCAACATCTAAATAACCTTGGGTTTGGCAACAGCAGATTGTCTTTTCCTTTGGGAAGTGGTCCCATTTTTATGGTTTTTTTTTTCTTCTTTTCTTTTTTTTTTTTTTTTAGTACACCTAGTATTTTTTTTTTGCGTCTTGGAAATTTGAATATTATGTTTTGATCCTCTAGGTTCTGTTAAAATCTTTGAAAATTTTTCATCTCTTATTTGTTTTATTACACAATCAACCACCATAGGTGCAGTTTGCAGTCTTACCTTGCTTTTTGTGGATGTTGGTTTTAATGGTAGTTCAATTTTCATGGCCTTTGCACTGCTGTTTGTGTCTGCACCACTCAGGGGTTAGTCTGGTAGGTACTTGGGCAGTTTATATCTTAGCTCAGTTGTCAAATACCTTAATATACTTCTCAGGTTCTTACCCACACATGCATAGTTCAGGGTCAAGCCTGAGACTTATGTTAGATTATCCATGACATTTGAGATCTTATCTTCTAGCATTCTTCTCTTATGCATTTCCTCCAAACCTTCATCTTCTAAAGACTCCTTTAGACAGTTTTTCTAGCCAGAAATATGTGTTCCTCTCTGAACTTTAGCCTCCTCTGCTGTCATGCAGTTTTGCATGATGGGTTGCCTCAGAGAAAAGAAAAAAGAAAGAAAGAAAGGAAAGAAAAAGAAAGAAGGAAAGAGAAAGAAAGAAAGAAAGAAAGAAAGAAAGAAAGAAAGAAAGAAAGAAAGAAAGAAAGAAAGAAAGAAAGAAA
>NW_012103142.1:13717773-13754314 GCF_000951045.1 Mandrillus leucophaeus | reverse complement strand
GAGGGGAGGGAAGGGAAGGGAAGAGAAGGGCAAGGCAGGGCAAGGCAGGGCAAGGCAAGGCAAGGCAAGTTGCTTATTGTATTTTGTCCAGAGTTTTTAGTTGTCTTCAATGGGAGAGATGTACTCTAGTAGGCCTACTCAATCTTGATCAGTAACAGAAGTCCTCTGGGAAGTTTATAAATATGAAAGACATGAAGCTATTCAGATTTTCTAGTTCTTCCTGTGTCCTTTGGGTAATTTGTATCTTGCATGTGTTCATTTAATTTTAGCTATCAAATTTGTTGGTATATAGTTGTTCACAATATTTCTTTATTATTTTGTAATGTCTTACAGTATATCCTGATAAATTCTCTTTCATTCCTTATTATCTGTTTTTTTTTGGTTTTTTTGTTTGTTTGTTTTTTAATTTTTCTCCCTTTACCCTGATCAATTCAAATCTAAGGCTTAAACAATTTTGGTGATTTTTTCAAGCAACCTAATATGGAGTTTTGTTGATATTCTACTTAGTTGTTCATTATTTCATTAATTTCTGCTCTTAATTTTACTATTTCTTTTATTTCACTTATTTAATATGTCCTTTTTCTAACTTCTCAAAGTTGAAAGGTTAAATTATTGATTTTACACCTTTCTTTTTTCTTAGATATGCGTTTAAAGCTATAAATTCCCTCTAAGCACCACTTTAACTGCATCTCACAAAATCTGTTATTGTGTTTTGCTTATAAGTCAATACAAAATGCTTTCTCACTTCCCTCGTAATTTCTTCTTTCATCCATGTATTATTTGTGTTGATTAATTTTCAAATATTTTGGAATTTTCCAGTCCTCTTTTTAAAATTTATTTGTAATTCAATTCCACAGTAGTAAGAATATATACTCTATACGATTTCAGTCTTTTAAATATTTACTGAAACCTGTTTTGCAGCCCAGAATAAGATCTAGCTTAATTAAAGTTTCAGATCTTGAGAAGAATTTACACTCTGCAGTTATTTGGTGAAGGTAATCCATAAATATTAATTAGGTCAATTAATCTAATTGATATCAAAACTACCAATTATTGATAGTTTTAAGGAGAGTCTTCAATGTCTTAACTGATTTTCTACTTGTTCTATCAATTACTGAAAGAAAGTGTCAAAAATCTCTGATTATTATTGTAAATCTGTCTTTTACTTCCTTAGTCCTGTAAGTTACTTGCTTTATATATTTTGCAGTCTAGTTATTAGGCACATGTATATTTAGAATTATCATGTATTTATTATGCATTGACCCTGCTATAATTTTGAAATGTCTCTCTTTGTCCCTGGAAATACTCCTTATTCTGAAGTCTGTCTTGTCAGATACTAATAGCCATGCCAACTATTTTATAATTAATATTTGCCTTGTATATCTTTTTACATCTTTTTACTTTTAATCTATATGTATTTACAGTGAAAGTGGGTTACTTACAGGCAGCACAGTTTTGGGTCTTTCTTCTTAATTCAGTCTTAAGAATCCTACCTTTTAAAAGAAGTGGTTAGTCCATTTACATTTAGTATAATCATTGGTATGGTTAGATTTAAGTCTAGCATCATTTCTATTCATTTATTTGTCCTATCTGCTGTTTTCCTGTCTTTTTTGGATTTGAGTTCATTTTGCCGTATCATTTGACTTTTCATCTATTCCATCTTGTGGGGTTTTTTGTTTGTTTGTTTGTTTTTAGTTAAGATTTACAATATGTAACTTTAACACATCATGTTCTGCCAAAAAGCAAGATTTGATTATTTCATGTATAATGTAGGAGCTTTACTCACCTCTTGTACTTTGAATAAATTTTAATTCTCCATTTGTTATAAACCCCAAAACATATTGTTGCTATTTTTGCTTTTAGCAGTCTGTTAGTCTTTAGGGAAAACTAGGTAAAAAGAAAAAAAGTCTTTTACATTTACAATATATTTAGCATTTCTGGATCTCTTTATTACTTCTTCTAGCTCTGAGATTCTACCTAGAATCATTTTCTTTCTGACTGAAAGTCTTTAATTTTTTTTCTAGTGCTGATTTGGGAGGTGACAAATTCTCTGAGCTTGTTTATGCTAAAATGTCTTTTATTGTACCTTAATCTTTGAAAGGTATTTGTGCATTTTTGTGGGATACAGAATTCTTCATTGATTTTTTTTTCTTTTAGTATTTTAAAGATGCTTTCTTTTGTCTTCTGGGTTGTGTTGTTTCTAATGAGAATTTAGCAGTCAATTTTATGACTGTTCTGTTTGTAGAATGTCTTTTTTCTTTTATGAATCTATCTTTAGTTTTAAGCATTTTGATTATTATATGGCTAGGTTTGTCTTCATTCTGCTTAGGAGTCATTAAGTTTTTGCCCCATTCTTTCTATCTTTTCTTTCTGGGATTCCAATCACACACATTAGACAACTTAGTATTGTCCCACAGATCACTGATGCTGGGTTTGTTTGTTTGTTTGTTTTGCTTGTTTCTTCTTTCTGTATGCTTCATTTTTGATAATTAATCTCCCTGTTGTCAGGCTCATTGATCTTCTGTTCTGCAGTGCCCAATATATTGTCGAGCCTGTATATTGATTTTTTTCATACCTGACATTGTATTTTTTAACTCTAGAATTTCCATTTGATTCTTTGTTTATGTATAATTTCCATTTCTCTATTGGGATTTCCCATTTTTAATATATTTCATATACTTTTAGAAATCTTTGACTATATTTAAAATAGGATTTTTTAATCCTTGTCTGCCAATTTCAACAGCTCTGTGATCTGGGTTTATCTATATTGATTAATTTTTCTCCTAGTTATAAATCATATTTTCCCATATTTATCAGTTTTTTTAATTGCTTAGTGGACAGTGTGGCTACTACATTGTTTTAAGGCTTTTGTTGGACAAAATCCTTTAGAAAGAATATACCATATTTCATTGATTCTAAGAAACTAACTTTTCCATTTTAAGTTTTCTGAAATTAAGATGCATCCAATAATTGATGGCATATCATAATTTAATTTTTCTTACTTAGTTTTACGTAAAATAGTAGTAGATTTTTAAATTGGTGGCACTTAGATTTGATGAAATATGGTACTAATGCTCATTCCACCAACAACACAGGAAAGTTATTCTGAAAAAATTCATCAACATCAATAATTTTTTCCCAACATAATAGATGAAGAATATATAACTTTATTCCTATTTGTGTTCCTTGATTACCATGAGGTCATTTTATAGATTAAAAAACCTGGGAATGAGGAAAGCAATTAACAACCTGATATAAGTCTTTCCTCATCCCCTCTATCCTATATACTTTGGGCTAGATTTTACTAATCTGGGAAATACAAGAATCTCAGGACAGCTGCTTTTTGCTATTTTTCTCCAGGCAAAACAAAAGTAGTAATTACGTACTGTGAGGGCAGATTCTCAAGCCAAGATGCATTAGAACATGTACACAAGTTGTTAAAATATTGACAATGCTTTCTATGCAGGTTGGTAAACAATCACTGCCTAAAGATGCCCAAGTGTTCCAAGACATCTACAGCTATCCCAGCCATTCCCGTGGTTCTCCAAGACCATCCAGTTATCCAGCAACTAAAGGATTAATGTCTAGTTCAGTAGACATAGGATCCTTTGAAAACTGCTCCAATTCCGTGATCAATATCTTTTTGTTTGGTTAGTGTGTGTGCCATACTAGTTACTGAATCTTTTGAATATCACCCCTGTTGAGTATCAAAGATTAATTGGCTAAACTGATCCCAGCTTATCTATTCAGGAACAATTCAGTGGAAGAGGAAAGAGAATAACTCAAAAGTGGCAAGAGAAAATGTATGAAAGAGAAGTCTGTGTGCTTACCACATTGACATGCCTGGGATAGCCAAGAAGTATCTTGAGGCTTCAAGACCTCTGGGAAAAACATGGAAATTCAATCAATCAGACATCTGCTGAATGCCTGCCAGTGTCCTATGGAGTATTCATGGGGAAGCAACAAGGGCACAAATTTCCTTCATAGAGGAATTTAAGATCTAGTGGGAACAGGAAGGCCACGATTGTACAAAAGGGTCCCAAAGGCAACCCTTCCCCCATTTCATATTATTGGCAATGGTTAGCCCTTAAGAGAAGCCGGATGAGTAATGGGATGAGAAAGGCATTGATCTGCCATAAATCCTCAGAGCTACCACAAGCACTGCCACCTACTCTTTGACCTTGAAATATATCCATTGAAAGAAGCCAAGAAGTGAATATCATGTTCAAAAGTGGGACAAAAAACAGGTAGCCTAGAATGCTAAATCTTGTCCCTTAAAACCTTTTATTTCACTCTTTGGGATTTTGTTTGCCTAAAAGGTAAATTCTGTTCATCCTGTTGGTCATTTGGTTAGCATTATTTATTGCCTACTTCAGGAAGGGCACAGTTTGGTTCCTGAAAAGCCATACAGACAGTAGGGCAAGGACAAAATGAGACTCAGAACAACTGAATATCTGATGTTTTTACAATAGGAAAGCATCATGAGCTTTGTGAGCATTTCTTCAAGGGAATTACATAGTGTAAGAGTAGGAAGAGATTCACGTCTGAGTTAACAAAGGAGAATCCCAAGACCTGAAGCATTGTCCCATTTCTGGCCCTTTAAATATACCTGGACTCCTACAAGACAACATACTAGGCACATAAGAACTGGTTTGCATAGACTCAGCTGATCCAGCCTCAACTGTTCCAACTCCAGATCTTTGCCTGGGACCCATGTTTGATCGCCTTTGACCTGCTGCTGCTTCTTGATCTGCTGCTGCTTCCCTGGCTGTGTACTCAAACTCTTCACACAATGCCTTTGATTAATTACTGTGCTTGATTTAGGAGAAGACAGAGTCTGGCCTCTTGGATTTCCCAGACAGACCAATATCACTCACTGAGTACAACCCCCTCCTGCCACCACAGCTCATGCACTGAGAAGAGACTTGCTAAAGACTTAGACAGAGAAAGCCGATAGTAAAACTGCACCCAGAATCAAGGCAAATTATTCTGCAAATACCAAGTTCTTCCTTTCCTCAAAACTGAAGCAACTTAGCAACAAAAAAAATTCTGCAAGTTAACAACTTTCCTACTATTTGTGGGAGAAGGAAAGATCTCTCTAGTTCAGTAATGTTTTGAAATACCAGGAGTTTTCAAGGTGCAAATCACTACATTTATATTTACTTACAGTGTAGAACCTACAAAAGAAAGATAAACAGCATAATACAACTGTAAGTAAACAACAACAACAAAAAAAGTAAGTTCACATTCTATCCACCCCTATCTCCACCATTGTCACCACCACCGTTCAATTAAACACTAAAGCTTTTTAAAAATCATACCTGCTCTCCAGGATCTTACAATTGTACTTGAAATGATAAGTGTAAAAAGTAGAGATAAACTAATTATCATAAGTTATTTTAAAAAACACTTAATTCTTTAACTTCTTAAGCTCTTGTTAAAAGCATTAAAATTCTAATTCTTTTAAAATGGATTTGGAGCATCTAAGATCAACACACCATATTATTTTGGTCAATTTAGTCCACCAGCAAAAAAGCAAAGTAGTCAAACCACTGATTTAGAATTGTGTGGATGCCTCCAAAAAAGTAAAGCACACTGATTATATAAGGCTGTGTAGATGCTGCCAAAAAAGTCATCACCAAAATTGCCCACTTTTCATGATTGTAGAAACACAGACTTATTGAGGAATGTCCATCAACAATGATAAAAAAAAAAAAAAAAGAACTTCCGTCTCTCTCCTGCTTTGTACTGGAGGGTCGGTTAGTAAGAATCTCAGATGAGTAGAGAAAGACCTATTAAAAAATTGAATTCCTGTCTACACAATGCCAAAACATCTAGAAAGTCTGGTTTAAAAAAAAAATGTCAACCCAGATGTTTGGCACTGCATAGACAAAACATCCAGATGACTGGCTGAACTTGTGAATAAACTGCTGAAATGCACCAGATGTTCTGGATTCTTAGGGCTTCAAGGCCTAGCAGTCCTTGGAGACATCAGGAGAAAGCAATTGTCCCCACTGGACCTTCACCACCTGCATGCCTTCCCTGGAAACTGCAGCGGGTGTGAGCAGGGTTTAAATTAAAAACGTCAACAACCACCTTAGAAAACCCAAGTGAAAAGTACAAGAAGGGCATAATGTGATATCTATCTGAAATCCACATTTTGGGAAGTCACTGAGTCACACTGATCTTGAGGCATTGTGGTTGCACTTTTAAAGATTTTTTTCCCCCTCAAGACTTTCTCTTTCAGCCCAAGCTCTGGCCTACCCTTTTCCAACCCAGGGTGCTGTGGATTGTTCTCTAGGCAGCCGTTGAAGCTGAAATGTAGAGCCTTCTCTTTCCCCATCATTTTGCCTCTTCATTGCTCCTTTCTTCATACCTCGTTTTATGGCTTTCCTTTCCTACCATGTGCAAAGTGAGAAAGGGAGCATAACAATCATGCCAAGGATTCTTCTGGTACAGCCGAGAAATGGGCAGCCCTGGCAGAAAAGGCTCAGTGCTGGCAATGGCAGGGCCAACGAGGAAGGAACGGCAGGCACGGGGTACAGAGATCTAGGCACAAGGAACAGAGACACTGCAGGATGCTGCCCCACCCAGAGGACACCCGAGGGGCTGGTGGCCAACGGGGCTCAGAGCAGCACTTAGGAGGATGTTAATTGACAGGGTGGGACGGAACCACAGAACCCGGAGTCTCCTCCAGCCAATTTGTCTAAAATGGCGCTTGCAGGAAACTGAGGGCAACAGAAAAGAAAAAATCTCAAAAAACACCATGTGATTACTAAGCTCCCAACTGTATTTAAAAAACAGCTTTGGCTTCCGGCAGAAAGTTCTGCTATGCATTTAATCTGTTATATAATTTTTGTTTTCAGAAAGGGGTTTGTTTTGTTTCTTTTTTAAAATGTCATTAAAAGATTTCCTTCGTGTCAGTATTTTCTGGGCCTTCCCTGGGACAATTTATGCTGTTTTGTAAAAAAGGAAAGAAAAGGAAAGAGAGAGAAAGAAACGAAACGAAAAGAAAAGAGAGAAAGGAAGGAAGGAAGGGAGGAAGGGAGCAAGGAGAGGAGGGAAAGAAGGAAAAGAAAGGGCAAAGACAGACTTCTCAAAACAATCTTTCTACTGCCACTGGAGGGGGACTTGACTCATTAGGATACAATTAATAAGACATGGGAAGTGATGTGGGAAAGAAAATAGAAAAAGAAATAATTCCTCGTTTTCCTCATGAAGTTGGTTCCAGTGTTTGCTGGGAGGAAGGAAATCAGAATACTAACTGGAAAGTTAAAAGAACATCAGTTACACTCCCACCTCAACCCCAAGACAGACGGGACACACCCGGGTTTCACTAATACTAAAAGATGGCAGAGACAGGCAGGAAAATTTAAATACAAAAATATAGAGTATTATTTTCCTCTCTTTGGATTAAATAAAAATCCCTTCTCCTATTTCTAACCACCCCCCACCCCTGTCTTCCTTTCCCCTCCCCTTACCCTCTCTTCTCTCAGGGATTGGCTTTATTTAAAAAACTATATTTCTGCCCAGGCATTCAAAAATGCTGAGTGCCTCAAGCAAAGTAGTAGAATAAGCATGTTTCTTACTGTTTCTTGGCAACTCTGAGGCCCAAGACCTGCTTCCAATTAGAGATCATGTGGCTTCAGTTTAGTATTATCATGAAAATGAAATTACCACTTTAGAAAAGTCAAGTTATTTTGGAAGTGAAAACTGCAGGTCAGAGCCCACCAAAATTCCAAAAAATTTGCTCAAGAAACATCTTGTTGAAGGGTCAAAAAGGCCTGGCTGATAAACATCCTGGGGTTGTGACTTGCGCCATTCCTCTAGCGGGCCTCCCTGGGCCCTGTTGTGAAGGTCAAGCTCATCATCTTGCAAGAAAAGGCATCCTTCTGATGGTAGGTCCAAGCTTACCCTGTTTGCAGAGAGACAGCACCAGCTTCTCAGCTCCTCCTGCCATGCTTGAGCTGCTGATCTTGACCACTGCCCCGGCTGGTACATACCTACCTTAGCTAGCTTTTTCTCTCTACTAAGGTTTATATCTTCCCTCCCCAACAAGATTGTAAATTCCTGAGAGCAAGGTCCATGTCTTTCCTTTTTTGTAGTTACATAAATTGTTAGAATAGGAAGGAATCTCGTCCAATCACTTAACTTGAAAGCTAAGGCCTACTAACTAGTTTCTGGCAGAAACATCGTGAGGACTAAGGCCTCTGGCTACATCAGGATCCTCCCTGAACCCACAGACTGCCTTACCACCAGGGTGAGCTTGAGATGCTTTATTGACTAGACATGGGAAACCTTGCATACTAACACAATGGTTAAGACCCTAGAGATTCAGAAGCACAAGGTTCAATCCCTGGGGCCTCCACTAACTGCCTCTGTAACTTGAGACAAATTGCTTTACTTATTTGAGCCTTCATTTATTCATCTGTAAAACTGGGAAAATATAAATATCTACTTTGTTGGTTTACTGAGGATTAGACAAGAGAATATATGGAAAGTACTTAGTCCATGTGCATACAGTTAGTAAGCATCAAACAAATGGTTATTGTTTTGTTATCATTATTATTACTATTATTATATTATTTGGAATGTGTTTGATAGAACCCAAACACAGGAGTGTGTCTCTGTGTGTGTATGTGTGTGTGTGTGTGTGTGTGTGTCTGTTTTATAGAAAGCTCCACAGCATGTCCTATGAAAACATGGGTTTGTTTAGAGGAAATGGCCTGTGTCAGCTTTCTGGAACCACCTCTGTGTCAGCTTTCTGGAACAATCTCTGTTATTATGAAATTTCAGGAACTGGAATAAAATAGCAAGGGAGTGGGGGAGAGAGCCAATGGGTTCTTCACAATGCAACTTGAACCAACCAGCTAGCAGGTCAATAATTTGTTGAACACACATTGTGTATCAGGCACTGTCAGATGCTTTAGGAAATTCAGGAAATGTTAAACACAGGCTCTTCAAATATGTACACTCTCGTTACAGATACAGGGTGAATGGAAAGAGAACTGAAATTCCAGCTATGTGTAATGTGTCTCATGGGATCTATTGACAAGTGCTAAAGAAGTTCAGAAGAAATAGAGATGGTTTCCAGGTGGTATGGGCAAGGAAGATGTCATAGAGAGGGTGAAACTTAAGGTGGATCGTGAAGGACTGGGAAGACTCAACCAGGTAAAAGATGAGAAAACAGTGTTCCTTGTGCTAAGGGAAAAGTCTGTGCAAAGGACCAGATGTGGAAATTTCGAGGTGTATTTAAAAACAGTGAGACCAGACTGGCTAAAGCTAACAGTACATCTAAAGGCTTAGGGAACGTAAGAGTAGAAGAGTTTCTTGGAAATATACTGTGAAGTGCTTTGAATGCTTTGCTTATTACAGGGCCTCAATATGGTTGTGCATAGAATGGTGCACCTTAGCATTTTGCAGTGTACAACCTAAACAACTGTACTTAGCAGTTTGGCTAATTCTTTGGAATTCATCCTGCAGGTAGCCATGAGGCACTGAAGGTTTTTGAGTAAAATGTCAGGATTTGATTTTTATATAGGATGTTGGGGACCATGCACTCAACTTGGAAGAGTTTTGGAAATGAGCAGCAGTCAAAAATGATTCACCACCAATTTGGGGGTGGGAAAGGAGAGAAACTGTGGTGCTTTAAAGCCCTGGCTTTTGGCATTCATAGTCTGAGTACCTTTGGAGTCTAAGGAATCCTGATTCAAATGAGAGTTTCTGAACTGACTGGAGGCAAAAACAAACACAAACAAAAAACTTTAGAGTAAAACATATCATAGTTGACTAACCTTTATTATTGTGAGTTGTTCTGGAATTCTCCTTATCTAATGGCACAATTTCTAAGGGGGCTTAGGGGAGGAGGGGCAGGTTGTGGAGCTTCAAGGAAGGTAAAAGGAACCGTGGTACTATCTAAAACTCTTCAGAGAGGCGGGAAATGAAGGAGCAAGTGGTTGAGAGGAGGATTGCGTCACAATTACTCCATTTTCTTTTTTGCTGTCTTTGAGAACAATTGTTCTGTGGCCTACATCAAAAATAGAGACAAATCCATAATTGTGCCAAGAAAAACTCCCCTGGATATAACATAACACTGAGTCTAACATGAGGTGGTGGGGAGCAAAGAGGAGGTGTATCACAAAAGAAAACAACAGTGTGTGGTCCTCCTCACACACGCTGGCAATTGATGGGTGACTTTTGGTTTCACAGGTTCCTGCCAGTGCAATTGAACCCTGAGCCTTTACTCAACATCCAGGGTGACCCGAGGCTCCCAGCAACCCCTAGCTCCAGGGTCCACATACGTCATGTCCCCCACTGAACCCCAGGGAAGACTGAAACTCAAAGGAGACCAGAGAGTTTCTGCAAGCCGGAAAGGTGTGAAACAGATGCTGGGGTGGAGAGTCCCAGAGGATGGGGATAGACCTGTGCAAGTTTCTGCCACCAATTTGTGGATTCAAGTTTGATCCCTCATTTGCAAATGTCTGTGTAAAAGACTCCATTTCCCATTGAACTCAATGGATCATGACTTAGCTGGCTGGACAAAGCATCCTGAGGAGAATAGCAGCTTGCCCGGGACATCACAGGAAACTTACAGGAGCCCTAAATGAGTCCCACTGCTCAAAGGCAGGAGGACTGTGTGGAGGGACGGGATCCCACAGCCACACCAAGAAAGCCTCTTCAGACCCTGAGAAAGAAGAGAGAGGCAGGGAGAGCACAAGGTAGAGCATGGCTCTTCCACACCCTCGAGGACAACAGGACCAGGGTCCCCACCTCACCACTCCCCCATCTACCAGACTCAGACATGCCTGGGAAGTGCGAGCTGTTCTCTCAGAGAGACAGGCCCAGGCAAAGCCCTGCTGACCCTGCAGCTTTCCCATCCCAGAGCCTGCCCAGCCCAGGGCAGACCCCTAACCACCCAGCCACAAGGTGTGCCTCGGGAAGGAAACAACAACCCGGGATTGCTGACAGGCAGACCAGCGTCAGCGACCCAGAGCGAGGTTCTGGACGGCTGGCATTATGCTCCACAGCCACCACCTGGGACGGCAGTGGGGATTAGCTGCATTTAACTGTTTTCTTTCATTTCTTTTAAGTGCTGCTTGGCTCATTTCAACCAGGGGCTCCTGAAGGATTGCAGAGCACTGCAGAGGCACTCCATGTACTGAAACAGCTGAACCACAAGAGGAGTTCCCTGAGGCTCTTGCCCTGGTCAGCACTGCTCAAGTGACACACAACGCATTCCCAACTCCCAACTCCCTCTTTCCTTGCCTTTTTCTCATAACACAAGTATGTGTGTGTGTGTATGCATGTCTGTGTGTATAGATACAAATGTTGATATACAGTATATAAAACCTTACAGCACAACACAGTATAACATAGCAAGTGATAATACCATACAATATAATATCCTTATATACCACCATTGAGATCAGGACCCTGGATCTCAACCAACTTTTGGACAACAGTCCGTTTTACCAACTCCGGTTCACTGGAAGTCCAGAGCAACGTTGCTCTGAGATCTCTGCCCCTACCATCATTCTCTGAGGAAATACCAGTTGTACTTCCCATCAGTACTCCAAATGTTCTTTGTGGATAGATTTTTTTCTTCTCACTTCACAAAACCAGGAGCTTCCAGGTTACATGTACAGCCAATCATCAATAGGCTCCCCAGCTTTGGCAAACAGTTCATCCCAGATCACGTCTTCCATTCAGCAAAAGCAGGTTCACACTTGCAGATGGTGGAAGAGTCTCCTCTAAGTGCCACTGGCCCTTCTGCCTCCCTTTTTGACTCCCTATTTGCCTCCTCATCTTCTCCTGCTGCTAATGTTATAAGAATGAGCTGTTCTTAATGAGAACACATGGACACAGGGAGGGAGACATCACACCCTGGGTCCTGTCGGGGGGGCCGGGGACAAGGGGAGGAAGAGCATTAGGACCAATACCTAACGCATGCGGGGCTTAAAACCAAGATGATGGGTTGATAGGTGCAGCAAACCACCATGACACATGTATACTTAAAGTAAAAACATAAAATAAAAAAAAATAAGAATGAACTGTTCTCCCACACTCTCACCTTCACGTATGTCTAGATGTTGATCCCTAACTCTCCCTGTATAATAAAGAAGAAAAATTTTGCCAAAAGTGCTCAAATATCTCTGGGCATTCAAATCATCCATTCAGGCCACAAAATCTGAACTTGTGGATCACCCAAGCCATCACCATCACCCCTAAGTCACCCCCATCTCCTATTGCGACTACAACTCCTGGTGGGCTCAATGCTACATCTGACTGTGTCAAATTTCTTCAAGAGGTCTCCCGTTTATTCATTCATTCTCAAATGTTTGTTGAATAGCACTAAGAGCTAGGTGCTAGACTGGGTGTGGTGGCTCACATCTGTAATCCCAGCACTTTGGGAGGCAGAAGCTGGCGGATCAATTGAGGTCAGGGGTTCGAGACCAACCTGGCCAAAATGGTGAAACCCCATCTCTACTAAAAACACAAAAATTAGCCAGGCATGGTGGCGAGCACCTGTAATCCCAGCTACTTGGGAGGTTGAGGCAGGAGAATTGCTTGAACCCGGAAGGCAGAGGTTGCAGTGAGCCGAACTCCTGCCTGGGCAACAAGAGCAAAACTCTGTCAGAAAAAAAAAAGAGCCAGTTGCTGTTTGTCCTAGGCCACGGTAATCAGGCCAGTAAGTAAAACTGGCAAAGACCCTGCCCTCCTGAATCTTACATTCTGATGGGGGAGAAAGATGAGATAATAAACAAATGCTGCATAATAGAGGCTCATGAGTACAAAAGATAAAAGCAGAACCAGTGAAGAGAATAGAGGAGGACCCAGTGGATATCACTTCAGATGTTGAGGGGCTGGTCAGAAAAGCCTTTCTGAAGGGGAGACCCTGGCGGGGGGTTGCAGTGCAATGTGAGAGCATGGCATGAGGGTATGGCATGGCATGAGGCTCACCTATGAAACCAATTCTCAATTCTCCTTGGCAGTGGAAGGCAGTCATACATATTAAACTCCCTTTATTATTGCAACAGGGAACATCTGTCACATCCTTTTACACCCGTCAACGCATTTGCTTCTCACAAGTCCATGGGGTATGATTCACATTTTAAAATGCTGCAATGGAAGCCTCAAGAGGGGAAGGGACTACCCAAGGCCATTCAGAGAAAACCCAGTGGCAGAGCTGGATTAGAACCCAGATCTTCTCATGACCAACCAAGCACTTCCTAGGAGAATAGATCTTGTTAAACAGTCTTAACCTCGGGTATGTTTGGCTTAAGACTTCCATCAGAGGTGTGTGCCTCAGAACTGGCAAAAGTGCTCACGTATATATCACTGTCTGTGCGGCCCTCATTCCCTTCCAGCGTGACCTGAAACTGCTGCATGGTTACAGATGGGCTAATAAGTTACTGAATTACCATAAGTACCCTACTCTTTGGTAAATAGGAGCTGGCTATAGTCAATAAAAAACTCAAGAGAAAGGAGATAAAGAGCAGCATGTGCACACTACGTGTACTACATTTGCTAAAACTATGACTCCTATGTAACTTTGGACAAATCTTTTTCCATCTTTGACCTCAATTTTCTCTTTTGTAAAAAGAACATTTTAAATTAGGTGATCACCAAGTTTCTCTCTGTTTCTGGCATCCTACAATCCCATGCAAACATATAGATTTGAGTAAGGACCCTAAGCAAGCCCTTTGGGGATGTGCCACGTTGTACCTGGCCAGAGAGACTCTCCTGGCTAGAGATACTACCTTCCGTGATTCCTTTTCCCAACAGAGGTGCTCTTCCAAGGCTAAAACACTTCCTAAGATTTTCTGAGGTAAAGGATGAAGTATGTTGATGTCTTCTAAATCAGTGTTCGTTGTTGATTGGAAAACTGAGGCAAGGTAAAGCCTTTGGGGATGGGGATGAGAATAAAAGGGAGGAGCAGGAAGGGGGCAGAAAACAAGAAATGGAGAAGAAAGATAAGGTAAAGAAAAGGAGATAGAAGTGGTGGTGGTGGGTGATAGAGGGGTAGGAGCAGGGACAGGAGATGTCCTAGAAAACTGTTTCCTAAGCTTTGTGATTTGCTTCTTGTATAAGGCATACAGGCTTCATTAATAAGAAAGTGTGTGTGTGTGTGTGTGTATATGTGTGTGTGTGTGTGTATTCTGAAGTGTGCATTAATCATACTGGCGATGAGCAGATGAAATCAATGATTCCCCCAACTTCCTCTGAAATTTACTGGAAAGACCACATATATGATGTTTCCTCAAACTGGCACCAATATATTCATCCTTCGTGCAGCGGTTTCCTATTAAGGTTTCCAGGATAGTTTCCTATTATGATCACTCCTCACTCTGGGATGCACCCCCATATTCTCTTTTCTTATCCAACCCCATCACTGGTGTCTCCTGCTCTCCTGGAGGAGCAAGTTTTGTTTCATCCCCTTAGCTAGCTTCAGCCAGGGAAAGCTTTCATGTCTCAGCTTTCACACTCTTTCTGTAAGCGTTCTCTGTGAAGGAAAAAACACGTTTTCCTCTGCTTTCACACTACAACATCAACACAGAAGGCTTCGGTGACCAAATGTGTCCAAGTTTTTCCCCACAAATCAAGCAAACAGTCAATTCTGCAGCAGACACCAGCTGGGTGTCCTCGAATTCAATTCAATCCTGACACCATCTGCCTGGAAGTAGCATCAGATCCCACAAGTTGAGGGTTCAGCCCCACAAGACTGCCTCCCCCTACTTCAGACACCAATCTCAATTAAAAAGTTGTCACCTATACTTCTATCTGATCAGTTATAAATTGGGGACCCCTTGACCCCTTTTTGGGATTTGATTAATTTGCTAGAGCAGCTCACAGAACTCAGAGAAACAGTTGATTACATTTACCAGTGTATCATAAAGGATATTACAAAGAATACAATGAAGAGGTGCATAGGGCAAGGTATGGGGGAAGGGACATGGAGCTTCCATACCCACCCTGAGTGCACTGCCCTCCAGGAACCCCTATGTGTTCAGCTATCCAGAAGCAGCTGGAACTCAGTCCTTTTGGGTTTCTATGGAAGCTTCATTACAAAGGCATGATTGATTACAACATTGGCCATTGATCATCAATTCAACTTTTGTCCTTTTTTTCCTTCCCAGAGGCTGGTGGATGGGGCTGAAATTCCCAACTCTCTAATCCTGCCTTGGTCTTTCCTGTGACTAGCTCCCATCCTGAAGCTACCTACGGACCCCCAGCCACCAGTTATCTCATTAGCATACAGAAGGACACATCACTTGGGAGAGTCCATGGATTTTAGGAGTTATATCCCAGGAAATAGGAGGAAGACCAAATACATATTTCACAATATCACATTTGTTATTCCACTTTCTTCTTTCTGGTTCCTTTTCCCACTGAGGTCTTTTTACTCATTTGTCTAGGTGCACCTTTACCTGCACCTACAGCGTTCCAATCCTACAGAAATAATCTTCAGATTGGCTGTGTGTACCTCTATGGGGAACCAAAGACTTTCCAGAGGGATACACAAATGTGAATAAATTGGGAATCATTTTCCATATCCTTGACTCCACAAATGCTCTTGAACTTGCTCCCCCACTAGCCTGCCATTCTGCATCTGCACTTCACTTTCACAGACAACATTTTCCCTACTTGACAAAATATGGCATATTTCTTGCCCACTCAGATCTTGCTTTGGAACATACTTTGATGAGTATAAATCTCTAGGATACCAAACAAGGGGACAATTCAATAATGCATGGCTCCTGAAAGGAACCCTTTGACAGCAAAGCAATGAGGTCTTTAGTAAGAATTATTGAAGGGCCAGAACCTTATTTCTTCCAAAACAAAAAACAAAAAACAAAAACAAAAACAAACAAACAAACAAACAAAAAACAATGAATGGCATAGCTCTGTGCCTTTAACTGTGTGTCTATCTACCTGTCTGTGAGTTAGGAATGGATGGTTGCCACAGGGATGCACCAATTTGAGTTGAAATTTTAAGTCATATTTTTTTTCTGGCAAAAAAATAAAATAAAATAAGGCTGGCTGATTGTCTGACTGTGCGAACTGCCTTTGCCAAAGTGATTTTATATGACTGGGCATTTTCAAAAACTGAATGAGTTCTAAGGTTATGACAAAAATACTTAAAGCACATATACAATATGTCAGAAATTACAACATCTGCAACTATTAAACTTATAATGAAAATGTTTTAGATGTTGTGATAGATTGTATTTTTGTTTCTATTTGCTGCCATCCTCATACTAAGACTATACTTGGGTCAGGTTTGGTCATGTGACCTTTTGCCCATAGAATGTGAGCCATAGCTGCACAGAAGCTTTAAGAGTGATCACATGGTTCTGGCAGAGCTATTTTATCTCTTAAAAATGCATGTCCCAAACAGCAGGTGCTTCTCCCTTGTGGATCCTGGAAAAAAGAATCCATATGGAGCAGAGTCACAGCCAAAATATCAAGTAAGCAAGAAATAAGACTTTGTTATTAGAAATCTAAGATTGTATTGTATATATTATATGCTTAATTTTATATATTATATGCTTAATTTATATATTATATGCTGTTATACAACAGCATAACCTAATTAAAACTGACTAATATATCTGAGAGACTAAATACCTTTTTAAGTTTTATTTAAAGAGTATGAGGGCAAAAATGTTACAGACCAACATTTTAGATCAATGACCATTTCCCATTAAATAAGCCACCTTTTATCCATTCTCCAGGCTTATTAATCAAATATTAGATGTGAGCCCTAGAGATACAGAAGAACACATACTCCTCAGTCTCAAGGAAATTACAGTCTAATACAGTAGAGACATACAAGCAACATACCTCACTGCCTGGTGAGGATGACCACGGATATGGGTCCAGAGAACAGAGATATCAGAGAAGGGAATGATTACATTTATATAAGGTAGAAAACACTCAGGAAGAATTACTGGAGGAGATGTAGTAGGGAAGGACATTTCAGTCGCACACAAATGTATATATAAATTCCTCGAGATGTAAAAAGACATTGTATGTTTACAGAACTAGAAGTATGTGATATTGCTGGCATCGACTTTTCAAAAGCAGTGGTGGGAGATATAGCCTGTGGCAGGCAGATCCTAGATCTCTGCCTCCCGGTATTCATGACCTAGTATATCCCTCTCCCTTTGGAAGTAGGAAGGACCTATCACTTACTTATAATCAATACAATATGGCAAAAGTGATGATATGTTCCTCCCATGATTCAATTACATAAGACTCCTAGAAGACTAGCTTGGAATCTCTTTCCCTTGCTGGCTATGAGAAAGAAAGCTGCCATAAAGTAGTGGAAGCTCACAGTGCAAGAAACTGCAGGAGGCTTCTAGTAGCCAAGGATGGCCTCAGTCCTGCCACACAAGGAAATAAGCTCTGCCAAAAATTCAAATACATGTAGAGGTGAATTCCTCCCCAGATGAGCTTCTGATGAGATCACAGCCCTGGCCAATAGCTTGATTGCAGCTTGGTGAGACCCTGAAGCTTACAACCAAGCTTAGTTTTTTCCCAGGCTCCTGACCCATAGAAATTGTGAGATAATAAATGTGAGTTGTTTTAAGTCATTACGTTCATGGTAATTTCATACACAGCAACAGAAAACTAAAAGACATCTAGAACTGTGGGAAGAGGCTGTGCTAAAGAGCTCAGCTGGGAACCCTGGAAAGAACTCTAAAGGAAATGATTGAAGTAAGATTGGTAGAACTTTGACCTTTACCATTCTTGTATGCCTAATATGCTGACTACACTTAGTACTTTGATGAACAGGATATGGCCACCGAAGAAGTCTTCATGGAAAAGTCAGATGTGAGCAGGTTCTGAAGGAAGGCAACAGTTAGATAACTACTGAGGAGCAGAGAACTTTCCTATGGGGAGCAGGGGAGTGCCAGAGGTGTGGCAATGGAGTAGGGGTTCAGGAAACATAAAGAAGACCTGTCTGTTAAAGAGAAGGGTGGGAGAAGATAAATAAATAGTAAAAAGATGGATGGGAAAATGGGTTGGGGCCAATTTTTTACCTCAAAATCCTTAAGATCAACGTCCTGTCAAGCTCTTATGTTCTTAGCCCATCCACGATTACCTCACTCCTTATTTACCATCTTTTGGTAGCTTCCTATTATCTTTGGTATTAAATCAATACTTCTTCCCAACACCTACAAGCACTGCCTGATGCAGCATATCTCTCTTGACTCAATGCATATCCCCAAGACCCCTAGTACTCTGGGCTCATTTCCTCAGAACACCCAAATTCTCCTGTCCTCCTGCCCTTGGGTCCTTCACACAAGCCAGGATGGGTTGACGGAGTAAGGTGAGGGCACATTCCTGGCAAGACTTCCCCAAACTCTCTGCACCCCAGTTTGGAGTCCTTCTTTATCATATGCTCTCATGATACCTGCCTGCTTCATGGCCTGTACCATACTTGTACATGCAACCCTGGGGATGAGTTGTTGAGTATCTGTGGATCTCACTGGGACATATGAGACCTAGGCTGTGTTGCTCACCATCACATTCCCCAGAGCCAGCATAGTGCCTGTCACAGAGCTGGCACTTGATAAATATTGCTCCAATGAGTGTATGGATCTATGGGTCCACTCTCTGCTGGAGTTTAACCCAGTACAAGTGACAAGAGTTGAAGCTTGAAACTGATGCTTCTACCACTCATCTCGTGCTGGGCTTCGTACCCAGAGGATGAGATGAAGCCGTGTCACAGCAGCTTTCTACTCACTCGCCTGGGACAGAGGGGCTACTAGACACAAGGACACACCATGAACTGACAGTGCATAGAATGCTTTTACAGTCATCCCTCAACACGAGGTGAGGAAAGTCACAGGACAACTAAATCATACCCATTTCTAACAATTCCATTTCTTATTACTCTCAGAAAAACAGTGTAAAAAAAGAATAAGGTCTGGCTTGGCATCTTTGCACACCATAGCTGCATAATGCTTTTATTGGCAAGATGTCACAACAAACTTATGCATTTGGTTTTTTAAAATCACCATTGATAGATAAGAAACCAGGAGATTTTGATATGCCTAGGGTCACATGGCAAATTAACAGGGGAACTAAGGTTCAAGCTAAAAACTACAGGAGAGTCAACATATTTATTGAATAGGCTTTGTTCAACTGTGAGCTCTTGGGTTACATCTGGTGACTTCATTCCAATTGTATGTAGACTGAGAGAAACCCCAGTCTGGCCGAGGACTTATTAATTAGAATGTAAGAGGATTTAGGACGTTCTAGGGTTGATGCCAAATTCGGTGTGAGGACAGGCAGTGAGTTAAGAGGAAATGAATGGCTGAGAGGGGCGGCCTTTTTGAGAGAGAGAACAGGGGAAAGGAGAGAGCTGGTAGAACTCAGCCTGAGATGCAGGGCCTGCCAAAGAGGTCCCAGTGCAGGGAGAAGTGGGTCAATGTTTGGTGCTTTTAGAAACTCAGAAGAAAAGTGGTTTAAAAATGGGGCCACTAGGGGCGCCTGTAGTCCCAGCTACTCCGGAGGCTGAGGCAGGAGAATGGCGTGAACCCGGGAGGCGGAGCTTGCAGTGAGTCGAGATCGTGCCACTGCACACAACAGTCTGGGCGACAGAGCAAGACTCCTTCTCAAAAAAAAAAAAAAAAAAAAAAATGGGGGGCCACTAGACTGGATTTAATCCTGACTTTAGGGCTTTCTTTCTGGGCAACCTCAGAAAAGTGACTAAATCTAGTTAACTAGTACCTACCTCATGGGGTTATTACAAAAATTAAACAGAGTAATTCAAATAAAGTAGAGATGGAACACTACAGATGCTCCTTGACTAACAATGGAGTTACCTCCCAATAAACCCATTGTAAACACTGTGAGTTGAAAATGCATCTAATACACCTAACCTCCCAAATGTCGCAGCTAAGCCAACCCTACCTTAAACATGCTCAGCACATTTACATTAGCTTACAGTTGGGTAAAATTACTTAATGTAAGCCTGTTTTATATTTAGGTGTTGAATAACTCATGTAAAACTATACCATAGAGTACAGTATTGGCTGTTTACCCTCATGGTCGTGTGGCTGACTGCAAGCTGCAACTTGCTGCTGCTGCCAGGCATCACAAAAGAGTCTCAGATGGCATATTGCTAGGCCAGGAAGAGCAAAATTTAAAATTCATTGTCTGGTTTTTACTAAGTGTGTATTGCTTTTGCATCATTATAAAGTAGAAAAAAAATTGTAAGTTGAACCATTGTAAAACGGGGGTCCATCTGCACAGCCTGTGGATCAAATTGAGTTCACTCCTTTCTTTTCATAAATAAAGCTTTATTGGAACACAACCACGCCTATTTGTTTACATATTTACATATGGCTATTTTTACACTCAGTGGCAGAGTTGAGTAGCTGCAACAGAGAGTTCACAGCCTGCCAAACTGAATATATTTATTATCTGGCCCTTTCCAGAAAAGTTTGTGACCCTTACTCTAAAGCAATTAATACACATTTAGTAAAATACATTAGCATGTAGCCTGGAACAAAGTAAGTGTTCAATAAACATTAGTTCTTATTATCTAATCCCATCCTGTCAGATGTAGGACCAGGTTAGGTAAGTGATTTGCCCAGGAATGCTAAGTTAAATAATAGAAAAGAAACAGGGCTCAAGAAAGAGGATTAGGTGCCAAGCCTGGGCTATCAGAAGACCTAATCCAAGCAGGGTGTGTGCAAAGGGCATAGAAAGTTCAATTCCAGGAAATCTGCATGTCAAATCCAGTGTCTTGTGAACTGAACTGGATATAGAAGCAAATTTTATTGTAATCAAGAGTAAAAAGGCTATGGACAGAAACTTTCCTAAGATGTGTTTCCTTAACAAGAAAATCCAGGAAGAGAGGCCTGGAGAGAAAAGTTTTCAGAAAGGATGGCTGTGGCAAGTTACCCTAGAGTGATAAAAACCAGCTAGCAAATGTTCATCTAAATTAAATTTGGGAACTGTCCATTCATTGCAGTTCATGATTTACATACCAGGAAACTAGATTTAAAATATTCTATTTAATTTGTGTTTTGTAACCCTGAAAATACAATCCAGAATATAAATAATGAAAATAAGCATAGACAGGTCAATGATACCTTTGTACAATCAAATTATCATGTAGGTGTGTCTGAGGTGGAGGTGGTTATTGCATATAAGAAGTTATATCAGGAGTTCTTGAGTAAGCATGCAATTTTAACATGAAACAGCCAAACTGGAGACAAAAATAATCTTGCTACTAGTTGTTTTTGTTTTGTTTTTCTTTTGCTCACCCAGTGACGTCCAACATAGGGATGGCAAATACTCTTCATGTAAATACTTGTTATATGTACTTCCACTTCTCTACCCACAGTAGACATTACTAACTGTTCTTGGCACAGTTTCTCACTGATCCCAGACTGCTTCAGAAGTCTCCGGAGTGTCATGCTGTATGAATCTACTATGTAGCTTTCAAGATGAAATAAAATTACCATTCCCAGATCCATGGTACATGGTAGATGCTTATTAAATTTTTATTGAATGGTGATGAATAGATAAATGGATTAATAAATGGATGAACAGGTAGGTGATTCAACTGTAGACCTCTCTAAATGCAGCAAACTGTTTTGTTTGTTCATACCATTGATCATAAGAGAAACGAAGTAAGGTGGAGTTGGAGCAGGGTTGGGTATTTACTGGAGAAGAACAATTCCAGCTCATGCTTGGAGTCTTGAAGTCATGGTGACAACTACATCTCTAAACACCCGAATACGGGAGAAAATGGCTCTGGAACCAACTTGTTGCAATTGTCCAGAGACAAGAGTTACTACAGTGAAGCCTCATTCATTTGTTTGTTTGATAAATCTTCATTTCATCAGTCAGGCTCCCAGCAGGATGTGAATAATGGAGGAAACAGATAACCTCAGATGGAGTCACTTTATGAGTTTAATGAAGAGACTATTGCCAAGGACAGTGCAGTATCCTGGGGCTAGAAACGGTGGGAGCCATCACCCTCCCTGAGCCCAAGAGGAGCTGCCATTTCAGTAGAGGGGCTCAGCCAACCTGTATGCAGGCTTACTCCTGGTTCCTCCATGGGCTGCAGGAAAGGGAAGCCAGGGGCAAGGGAGCCCACTGATATAGTTCGTTAAAGTCAGCTTCCTGGCCCAACGAGGGAGGAAGGGTAGGGAGTGGACCTGGAAGGACAAACAAAGTAGATCAACACAAAGCTGGGCAATAGCATTGAGCAATACTTTGTCCTAGACACTGAGGGCTCAACAGTGAACAAAACAAACAAGGTCCTTATTCATAGGAAGCTTAGAGTCTCAATGGGGGAAGAGAAATGTTGAACTAATTAATATTTTAAAATAAGATGATTTCAAGATATTTTAGAAAACACAAAGCTAGTGGTACGTAACAATATTGTTTCTATTACATTTTCTAAATTAAAAAATGAAACGTCACCAACAGATAATGCAGATGCCAGGAGACAGCGCTTGGCCTAATTGGTTGTTTATTCTTAAAAAGGAAACCAGGCACTATTTTCCTATCTTGTCTTTTGATCACATGCTTGCTTCCAAAGTCATTCTCTCTTTGATAGTTTGAGAAAACAAATTTTTGGTTTTGGAATGGGCGCCTTGTTTAATCCTGGTTTCTGCAATCTTGGTAAATTAGGGAGAAAGATATGTCCAGTGGGCAACACAAGAATGTTTTATTTGCGTAAGAAAAAGAAAATAGTTTTGTTTTTTTTTTTTTTTTTCTGAGTTGCAGGAATAGAGTGTTGACCGTATTTTAGTGTTTAACATCCGTTCATCTCAAGAAACTTTTTTTATTTCCAATCTGTTCTTGATTCTATTCAAAGAGAACTATGACACTTCTCTCCACAAATAGTATTTTAAAACTTATTACCCTATTGGCTCTTTCTTAAAGGTTATGAAAGGAAGCTGCTTTGGCCAGAAGTTTTGGAGGTTTTCTTTGGGGGGTACCTGAAGGTTGGCAAGTGGGCAGGGGTGGGATAGAGGGAGAATGTTTATCACCAGGACACCAAGTTCTGATCCCCAAATCACAAGCCATGCCTTAAGTTAGGAAAATGGAGAAGGGCTGGCTGGACTTCAGAAAGACATGCAAACAAATTTACCATACGATGGGTTCACGATATTAAATTAAGTATTCAGCAATCACAAATCTTATAACACATTCCAGAACAATCGAGTGTGTGAGAGAGAATGAGACCTCAAACCAGCTGAGCCAGTATTTAAAGCCTTTTTAATTTAACAGAACCCATTTTTTATGGTATCCAGGATATGTTTCTGGCTTTTCAAGCTGTCACATGATCTCTTGTCCAGATGTGAGGGTGTATATCTGGGACTGGACCAGCCAAAAACCGCAGCACTTTCCTTCAGCTTGTTACTGTAGCTTGTTACTGTAACTCAACCGTACTCCTCTCAGCTACAGAAGCCCCACATTAATATGTGGTACAACAACAATAACACAGGAGGGGATAAAGTTAACCAAAACATTCACATGAATCTGGAAAAGAGGAGAGGCGCGGGGCGGGGCGGGGGTGGAGAGGGAAGGAGAGCCAAGTCAGATAGGTTTATTTGTCAGCTCCACACAACACTGAAAATGAAACCTCCAAGTGTGTGGTGGTCTGAAAACTTCCCTTTTTCTCACCTACTGTGAACAGCTTTTACCCAAGGACAAGACTTCCTGGAGCTTTCTTCAGGAAATTAGCAAATGCCTCTGTTTGGAACGTCAGGTTGCAGGAACCCACAGCAAGGCCAAAAAGTGCCTCAAGAACCGCAGAGTGTAGAGCTTCTCCTTCAAAGAAATTTCTGGAAACCCAGGCCTTCACCACAGATGGAGCAGAAACAGGAGGGAGAGGGCAACCGCCTGCCTGCCTGACTTTGCACCTTTGCCAATGACCTCTGGGGGACCAGCCCATCAAATTGCTCAGACGTCTTCTGGCAATCAATTATATTCGTGAAGCCGTGAAGCCGAGGTTTCTTTGTGTATAAAGTGGGGACAGTAATAGAACCTGCCTGGAGGGGATGTTTTTAGGAGTAGAGGAAAGCACTTAGAATCTTGCCTGCCTCAGTGAGTGCTTTCATTCATTCTTGAATCCACAAATACTGACTTAGCACCTACTACCTCTCTGAACAAAACAGACGAAGATCCTGACCCCAAGGAACTTACATAAGAACAGGGGGAAAATAACATAATAAACAAGAAAACAAATTCATACCTACAAAGGCAACATGTGCTACGGCAAAAAGGAGAGAAAAAGCCTGCTCGGGGGACTGAGGCATCCGGGGAACAGATGCCATTTAATAAAGTGATAAGGAAGGTGGCTTTTAAATTAATTAAACAAAGCAAACGTTATTTATAATAATCTTGTCTTAATTCACAAAGGACGTCTTTCACCCCAGTGGGCTCTTCCACCCTATCTCTAGTCCTAACACGTGGCTTCATTAGCATGGATATGCACAGCCGGAGAGAGCTGGGGGGCCTCAGAGGCCTCCCCCAGTGAAGATCCTGCTCCCCTTTCTGCCCAGTCCACCTCGGAGGCTCACCAGGCCTAGAACTGCACCTCTGACTGGTCACAGACTTGGAACAAGTGGCCCCTCTTGGGCACACATTGTGCAACTGGCTCCGGCTGGCTCATCCTTAAAGCAGAGAGGGTAAGGCAAGTAGAGCTCCATGTCCCCTTTCATGCTATTCCGATTCTGCTCTAAAGGGGCACGAAAGGTGAGAGCCAACGATGTATTAAGAGGAAGCCTTGTATTCTTCTTCGCCTTAACTCCCATCCTTGCAGTGCCACAGAACAGATGCCAGAAGAGAATTCTATCCTGGGCCCTCCCACGACATACTCTGCTTTCAAGACACTTTTCCTTCTTCCTTCAAGTGTCAATCCTTCCAAATCCTCTGTGCACTGCTCGGTTTGACTTCAGCTCCAGTGGTGAAAGGGAAGATTTATTTCCAAAACGTTCTGTGGAGAGTGTTTCATAGAAGATGTATTGTTTCTAGCAAGATCTTCACCAGGGCTGAGGAAGAGGCAAGAAATCGCCCCCAAGAAATAATGCCACATTTCTTGGAAATCATTGACTCTGCAAAAGAAATAAAGAAAAAACCTATAATCATTTCAGTTAAGTAGTATGCAGGTATCTATATTTTATGTTTAAATACATCTGGGTATGTGATACAATGCACATACACACACGTTAAATCGTATAATCTCAGGGTCAGAAGGGGGCTTATAGTAGAATTTCCTCTCTACCTATAATGCACTGTGAATTATGCCTGCATTAAGTGTAACATGGGTTACAGCCAAGGAGAAATATCTACCCAGCTGCAGTCCAGCCAGTCTACTGAAATTCTGCAGATGGCACCTGGCAAAGCCAGGACCTTAATTCACAGCCTAAATTATGACAATTAAATTAATTTCAAAGTACTTTTATTTAGTTTAAGGTGAGTTTAAAGGCAAAGAGGTTAATAAAAGACTTATTGAGTTTTAGCAGTGGTTCATATCTCCAGCTACACACTAGAATCACCTGGACTGTGGTATTTTTAATTCATACCTATAGAGATTCTTATTCACAAAGTAGTCCAGCATGCATTATGCTAGGTTAATTTTTGCAGCAGTAAAATATTCTGCTTATAATAATGAAAATTTGTAGCAAGAAGCCTTGAGTATAATTAGTATAATTTCCCCTCAATATGTCTAAAATGAAATCACTCTCCTCTACACTCCATACTCATACTGTGATTTTTTTTTTTTTTTTTTTTTAGTGAATTGGGATCTAGACTGGTGTGCAGTGGTGCTGCCATGATGGCTCACTGCAGCCTCAAACTTCTAGGCCCAAGTTTCTGCCTCCCAAGTAGCTGGGACTACAGGCACACAACCGCACCGAGTTAATTTTTCTACTTTTTGTGGAGATAGAGTCTCACTATGTTGGCCAGGCTGGTCTCTTACTCCTGGCCTCAACTCATCCTCCCACCTCAGCCTCCCAAAATGCTGGGGTTATAGGCATGAGCCACTATGCTTGGCATGCCCTGATATTTTTTATTGGCCTGTGCAGAGGGCCTTTTGATGCATCTTACTGCAAAAAGGTAAAGTAGTTGAAAGAATCATAGTCTAGTAACCAAGAAACATGGTCTTCTGCTGTGACGCCAATAGCTGTATGTGTCTGTGTTTACCTTTCTGGCCTCAGCTTGCTCGTCCATAAAATGGGCAGATTGTCCAAGGTGACCTTAAAAATCCCTTCTTTTAGAAAGAGAGCATTGAGGTTGTAAAAGGAGTGTGGATTTTGGAGTCAGAGAAATAAGAGTTCTATTCCCAACTCAACCACTTCCTAAGCAGACGACCTTGGGCTTGTCTCTGAGTTTCAGAACAGCCATTGGTAGGCATTTATTGGGAAAATGAATTGAGATGTGGAAGCACTTTTGCAAAATAGATGCAACTACATATTCTTTTTTATTCCATTTGATTCCCTTTCTCTCCTCAGACCCCTCCTCTTACTCCCCGAATTAACAGAGGATTCAAGTAAAGTATGAGTTTCTTATTTTTTTTGAGATGGAGTCTCGCTCTGTTGCCCAGGCTGGAGTGCAGTGGCGCGATCTTGGGTCACTGCAAGCTCCCTCTCCCGGGTTCGCGCCATTCTCCTGCCTCAGCCTCCAGAGTAGCTGGGACTACAGGTGCCTGCCACCACGCCCAGCTAATTTTTTATATTTTTTAGTAGAGACGGGGTTTCACCGTGTTAGCCAGGATGGTCTCAATCTTCTGACCTTGTTATCCACGCCTTGGCCTCCCAAAGTGCTGAGATTACAGGTGTGAGCCACCACGCACGGCAGAGTATGAGTTTCTTAACCAAAGAAACCCATCCAAATGACAAAAGGAAATTTCTACCTTGCACCGTCTTCTGTCCAGTAGAATTATTCTTAGATTCTAGCCATGTGATCCAAGAGAAACAATTGTTTCGGCATGCAACCGGCAGGCTCTCTACATTCAATTCACTTCCCAGAGTTGGTAATTCCCTTTGGTGCCTTGCAGGCAGACATTTTAGGCTATGGTTGGGACATTTTGGCGGCAAGGCCTCTGTGGAAACCTCCAAATCCCATTCCATAGTCACGCACTGACTTTTCCAGTGTTAGATGAATCCTACTTGTCTCAGCCACTTCCTTTAATCTCATCAAGAGCAGGCCCTCAGAGCAGTCATTTTTGGGTAAATCTATCGTTTCAGTCTTTTCATGGGAGGGAAGAGTCTCTAGTGAGAGAGGAGAAATGAAAGCTAACATATTCTTATCATCCCTGAAAGGCCTTCCAATAGCTTGGGTTTGCTGGGAATTTGCCCAGCCTTCCATGTGGAGGGCTTTCTACCTTGAATGAAATAATCCGCTTGAATAGCCCAACAAGTCAAATCCAATGGGAGGTAAGCCAAGCATCATTCCTCGCCATTTTTAGCCAACTTTTAACTATAGAATATAAGTTTGGTGTCTGGATTATTTCGTGAGCCTGGCCATTGGAAAAACATCTAAATCTGACTTTTTCCCTGAATGAATATGACTTGGGGTGTGGGGGTGGAAGGGAGAAGAGAAAAATGAACTGGAGCTGTGTGAAATTTGACAGTTTCAGTTCACAGGGGTTTGAGTTAACTTCTTTCAGTTTCAGCTCATGCAGGCTTCCCTCCTTTGGAGAGAAGGTTTGACTTTCAGGTTGAAAGAAGCTAAACGGAGCCAAAACCACATTATTTGACGTACTTTCAGGTTGAGTCGAGGAGAAGAAAGAAGTGGAAAGGTTGCCCCAGCCTCATTCCAATTTCTCCTACAAAAACTCGCACCTGGTTTACCTCCAGAGTTTCTGTTTCCTGGTCAACTTTCCTCCCAGCGAGATACCAGTTGAATTGTGAACCCAAACCCCTACATATTTAACTTATCCTGGAGGCCCACTCCCTGAGCTCCAGAAGAACAGAGTCAATCTGAGGAGGGACAGGGCCTACCTTGAAAGATCCATATGCCCCCCAAATACCCCTATTGCCCCTGCTGACCTTTCTAAAATCCCCCTTGGGGCCAGGGACAGTGATCAGCAAAGAATTTGGAGTTGAACCCCACTCCTGCAAATTACTATCTATGGGGTCTTAAGTGGGTTAATCACCAGGCTCTTGACACAAACCTTAATGATTTTTTAAAGTTCTAAAATTTGTCTTATTGTAACACAAAAAATCGCATTTTTCCCCCTTTGTGGTGAAGTCGACACACTTAGTAGAGACTCATTCGTCTGTTACTAGCCTAGTCCCCAGAAAAGTGCTAAAGGGTTTTGGAGGAGTTAATTTCTAACATTAAGAAATGTTTAGAAGAATGGGACACTGCTAGGCCCTTGACGGGGGTAAGGATCCACAGTTTGACCACAGAGAGAAGACACCCTCTTACAAATGTACAAATCTCCCCTGAAAAACAAAAGTACCCTCACCAGCCGCGGGGATCGCAGCAGTCCCTCCCAATCCTACCCTTGTCTGGCTGAGGCCATCATTCAGCCCAAATCACATCTGTCCTCTCTGAGGTCTTGGCCTGAGGAAATGGGTCACAGAGTGCCAAACACCCCTACTCCATGCTACCTGGCATTTCCAAATAGATGAATCAAGGGAAAGAAGGAGAGGGAGAAATATATAATCTTCCACCTAGGGAGAATAACTGCTTCTAAGGTTGTTTCAATTTCCAAAAATTAATTTGCATATGCCCTAAGAAAATTCCTGCTGCAGGTGGAACTACTTTAGGTAGTGATTACTTATTGGATGGAAAAAGAGAGAGCAGATAGAATCCAGAATAAGAAGAGAACCTCTAATGAATATGAATGGGCCCCAGTCAATAAGACTGTGGTTTACCAGATGTTTTGAGTAACCAGCATGTCCATATTACATAGTTAGAAGAAGAGACTTGGTGAATCCTATCAGGATGCTTTTCGGGGGGTTTTTTGCTTGCTTTTTCTCTAGAAGAAAAGCAGCTAAAACTCTCAAAGTCTGACCTGAACTTAGTATTGAATCAAGCTGACTTTTGATGACATAGGTCACAAGAGCTGATTCCACAAGCCACACATGGTAGGCAGCTCTTTACAGGCATATCTAAGATGACTGCAGACAGCCCAGTGGCTGAGCAGCCAAGGCACACATCCCCACAGTGCGGGTGGGAAAACTCTACCCTGCTACAAGGGCCTGCTAGACCACGGCTGCAGGAAACAAGGGTTTTGGGAGAAGGAGGTAGTTCTAATAAAAAACTCTGAGGCACAAATCCAAAACGCTTCTTCGCCTGGATCAAAAGACTCCCTGTTATCAAAGCAAAGGTTGTAGAGCTGCCTTTCTCCAAATTCCGTAAATCCCCTGCAGCAGTAATTACTAATTATCCCCCAGTAGCTAGTTATTGTGTCTCTCTTCCACACTACTAAGATCCATGATTTTTTGTGCCGTGCCTGGATGCCAGATTAAAGACCATATTTCTCAACCTTGTTTGCAGTTAAGTGTGACCATGTAACTCAGCCCTTGCCTTTGTGATTGAAGTGGTATATATAACTTGCTGGAAGTGGTTTAGAAAGCCGGGTTGTGCCCTTTCCTCCTGCCTTTTCCCTGCCCATTGACTGGACTATAGATATAATGGTTAGCACTCCAGCAGCCATCTGGGACCATGAGACAACCTAGAGAAGCCACACATAATGGAGGGCTAAGATTAACGATGCCTCTACCTCTGACACCATGAAGAGCCATCAGAGCCCTGGACTGACCACCTCCAAACTTCTTGAACATAAGGTGTAAATAAACTTCTATCTTGTTTAAGCTGCTACTCACAGCTAAGTCTAATTGTAATTGATACATGTGCTCGATAGGTTACATATTTTCTCCCTTTATTTCCTCTTCCAACAATTTCAGTTATTCAATTAACACAAATTAAAATAATAACTAGCATTTAGAGAGTGCTTATTGTGGGCGCGCCACTGATCTAAATACTTTATATGAATTAATTTGTCACAACAACATATGAAGTAGGTACTTTTTTCTGTTCAACAGTATTTATTTTTATAAAAATGTTTGCAATAACAAAATATAGGAAATAACCTATATTGTTAGGGAAATAATTGTGTGTATATGTATGTGTTAAAAGAATTATGCACTTCTATATATATAGATATAGAAAATTCTTCCAGGTGTGTAGTTCAGAAAAAAAAAAAAAAAAAAAAAAACTGGTATCAAAGTGTATTTTTTACAAATCAGAAAACCAAGGCATACAGTGCTTGAAGAACTTCCTCGAGGTTACTTGTAAAAGGTTCTTGTAAATGGTTTGGTATCTGAATCCAGTTTATCTGATTTCAATTGTGAAAAATAACAGAGAAGGAGGGTTGACCTGGGTTTTCACCTACCCATTGAAGTTCACAGGGACAAAGGAATCTATCCACTGAGCAGAAAATTGGATCAGATGACTTTTGAGACCCATTCTAGTTCTCAAAATTCCATAATTCTATGAATAGGCAACATTGTAAGATCCTTAGGTAACCAATAAAGATTCACCTACATGCCTTACATGTCTCTTCTGGAGGGAAGAAGAATAAACTGTTTTAGATATATTTTCAATTTAGATATACTATGCCAATCTTTTGTTCCAAGAGGATTCTAGAGTCATCATAAAACTCAGTCAGAACCTACATTTCTCCAGGTTTCTGGTTAATCAAGCCTTTTCTCTATCCACTCAGGATTCATTCTGTCAAGAGCAACTAAGTTCTTTCATATTCAAGTCACTGTGCCACATGGTCAGGGAGATTTAAAGATAAAACAAAACAGAATAAAAGACATTATATCTTCCATGCCCTGCAAAAGCCTATGAACTGTTAAAAAGGGTCCTGTAGAGGAGTCTTAGTCTTGAATTTAGTAGACCTTTGTTTGCCTGGACCTTAGGAAAGTCAGTTTTTCTCTTTGAGTATGTTTCTTTATATTTGAGTTGGGATTGATAAGACTTAGCTCAAAGAGTTAGAAGAAAGATTAAGTAGCAAGAGTAAAACGCATTGTAAATAAAAAAGCGTTGTAAACACGTAATTCTTAGCTGCTCTTCCTCATCTATGCACCACCTTCACATACACTTTGTCTGTCTTAATTCCTCATTACAATGCTGTGGGATATGTAACATGGATAATATTATCCCTATGTGACAATTGCCTCAGAAAGAAACCAAGATGCAGAAACGTGAAGAACCTTGGTCAAGTTCACACCTGTTACATAGCAGAGTCAGCTCTTAGAGAAGACGCCAAAGCTGAAATCCTGGCTGTGCCGTCTCCACAGAGTGAAGCAACAGAGACGGAACCTGGTGATTAAGAACGTGGTCTCTGCACGATTCGCAGTAGTAAAGACATGGAATCAACCTAAAAGTCCATCACCGACAGATTGGATAAAGAAGATGTGGTGCATAGACTCTATGGAACACTACGCAGCCGTAAGAAAGAATAAGATCTTTTCTTGTGCAGGAACATGGATGGAGCTGGAGGCTATTATTCTTGTCTCTTATACACATCTAGATGTGTATAAGAGACAGCAATAGACCCTGAGGTCTACTTGTGGGTGGAGGGTGGGAGGAGAGAGAGGAGCAGAAAAGATGACTCTTGGGTACTAGGCTTAATACCTGGGGGATGAAATAATCCGTACAACAAACCCCTGTGATACGAGTTTACCTGTGTAACAAACCCTCACATGTACCCTCGAACCTAAAATAAAAGTTTAAAAATAAATAATTAATGAAAACAAATTAAATAAATGTTTACAAAAGAACACGGGTTCTAGAGCCAGACTCCCTGAGTGTGAATCCCGGATCCACCTCTGCAACTCCTAGGACTCTAGGAAAGTGACTTACCCTCTCTGTGCCTTAGCTTCCTCATCTGTAAAATGGGGATGTGATAAAATCAGAGGGCAGTGAAGGTTAAGTGAGTCTCTGCAACGTTTTGCTCATGTATTGGAAGTTTTATTTTCAAATATCCAAAATATTATAGTACAAACACATATGAGTCTGTCTCTTATACACATCTAGATGTGTATAAGAGACAGTCTAAATACTTTATATGAATTAATTTGTCACAACAACATATGAAGTAGGTACTTTTTTCTGTTCAACAGTATTTATTTTTATAAAAATGTTTGCAATAACAAAATATAGGAAATAACCTATATTGTTAGGGAAATAATTGTGTGTATATGTATGTGTTAAAAGAATTATGCACTTCTATATATATAGATATAGAAAATTCTTCCAGGTGTGTAGTTCAGAAAAAAAAAAAAAAAAAACTGGTATCAAAGTGTATTTTTTACAAATCAGAAAACCAAGGCATACAGTGCTTGAAGAACTTCCTCGAGGTTACTTGTAAAAGGTTCTTGTAAATGGTTTGGTATCTGAATCCAGTTTATCTGATTTCAATTGTGAAAAATAACAGAGAAGGAGGGTTGACCTGGGTTTTCACCTACCCATTGAAGTTCACAGGGACAAAGGAATCTATCCACTGAGCAGAAAATTGGATCAGATGACTTTTGAGACCCATTCTAGTTCTCAAAATTCCATAATTCTATGAATAGGCAACATTGTAAGATCCTTAGGTAACCAATAAAGATTCACCTACATGCCTTACATGTCTCTTCTGGAGGGAAGAAGAATAAACTGTTTTAGATATATTTTCAATTTAGATATACTATGCCAATCTTTTGTTCCAAGAGGATTCTAGAGTCATCATAAAACTCAGTCAGAACCTACATTTCTCCAGGTTTCTGGTTAATCAAGCCTTTTCTCCATCCACTCAGGATTCATTCTGTCAAGAGCAACTAAGTTCTTTCATATTCAAGTCACTGTGCCACATGGTCAGGGAGATTTAAAGATAAAACAAAACAGAATAAAAGACATTATATCTTCCATGCCCTGCAAAAGCCTATGAACTGTTAAAAAGGGTCCTGTAGAGGAGTCTTAGTCTTGAATTTAGTAGACCTTTGTTTGCCTGGACCTTAGGAAAGTCAGTTTTTCTCTTTGAGTATGTTTCTTTATATTTGAGTTGGGATTGATAAGACTTAGCTCAAAGAGTTAGAAGAAAGATTAAGTAGCAAGAGTAAAACGCATTGTAAATAAAAAAGCGTTGTAAACACGTAATTCTTAGCTGCTCTTCCTCATCTATGCACCACCTTCACATACACTTTGTCTGTCTTAATTCCTCATTACAATGCTGTGGGATATGTAACATGGATAATATTATCCCTATGTGACAATTGCCTCAGAAAGAAACCAAGATGCAGAAACGTGAAGAACCTTGGTCAAGTTCACACCTGTTACATAGCAGAGTCAGCTCTTAGAGAAGACGCCAAAGCTGAAATCCTGGCTGTGCCGTCTCCACAGAGTGAAGCAACAGAGACGGAACCTGGTGATTAAGAACGTGGTCTCTGCACGATTCGCAGTAGTAAAGACATGGAATCAACCTAAAAGTCCATCACCGACAGATTGGATAAAGAAGATGTGGTGCATAGACTCTATGGAACACTACGCAGCCGTAAGAAAGAATAAGATCTTTTCTTGTGCAGGAACATGGATGGAGCTGGAGGCTATTATTCTTAGGAAACTAACCCAGAGACAGAAAACCATATACCACATGTTCTCACTTATAAATGGGAGCTGAATGATGAGAACTTATGAACACAAAGAAGGAAACAACAGACCCTGAGGTCTACTTGTGGGTGGAGGGTGGGAGGAGAGAGAGGAGCAGAAAAGATGACTCTTGGGTACTAGGCTTAATACCTGGGGGATGAAATAATCCGTACAACAAACCCCTGTGATACGAGTTTACCTGTGTTACAAACCCTCACATGTACCCTCGAACCTAAAATAAAAGTTTAAAAATAAATAATTAATGAAAACAAATTAAATAAATGTTTACAAAAGAACACGGGTTCTAGAGCCAGACTCCCTGAGAGGTGAATCCCAGATCCACCTCTGCAACTCCTAGGACTCTAGGAAAGTGATTTACCCTCTCTGTGCCTTAGCTTCCTCATCTGTAAAATGGGGATGTGATAAAATCAGAGGGCAGTGAAGGTTAAGTGAGTCTCTGCAACGTTTTGCTCATGTATTGGAAGTTTTATTTTCAAATATCTCCATTACAAATGGCATCTTTCCTAAAGGACCATCCTGTGCCAGATTCAGAGGAGCTTTGAAGTTCGTTGTCCTCTTTTGCTTATCCTTCCTTCAGTTCATGGATGTCTGGTGTCCACACCTTTAGCCATGGTCCAAAACCTCAGAAGGGAAAAGGACATTACAAGAAGCACATTGCTTCCTCAGCTGGGAAGCCAGAACCGCTGGCTGTGAGCTCACCCTCTGAGGGGAATTTCCACCTCTGAACAAGAAAGAGTAGACTCCACTGAGCACCAGAAGCAGAGTAGGAAGGAGAGACCAACCCCTGACTGTCCAAGCTCAACTCTTACCATGTAAACACTCCCTAGCTGTGCGCAGACACCCATGGCCACACTGGTGTATACATTTACATTAGAGCGAAGCGGATGAATTGGCTCAATTCACTAACACTCTTGTTTTATTTGGAGCCATGAGCACTGGGCTGCCAAGTGAAATGGCTGTCTTAGAAAGCGCTTGTGTATTTTAAAGAAACATTGCATGCATTTTAACCAGAGATTTCCTCTGTGTGTTTATTTCCAATAGTGTGAGTGCCAAAGGGTGGTAAGTTTGCTGCATCTCAGCTGTGGTTGTTGGGGTAGGATGAGGGGCCCGCCTGAAGACACTGAAAGATGGGAGACAGGAGTAAATTGGAAGTCAATGGGGTTCATCGATTCCTCATTGTTCGGCGGGGGGCAGGATGTTGGAAATTCTTCCGAAGTCAGGGTGCTTGCTGATGATGTATTTTGTGCCAGCCATCATTGTAATGCTTCCTGTTTGAATACTGCTTTGCAGATTAGAATTCCTTCGTACACACTCTGCCAGTCACTAGGCAGCGGGAAGGCTGCTGGTCTTCTCTCTTTACATCGTGGGGCGTGTGTAGGGTGACCCTATGCTCGGTTAGGGGACCCTATGCTCAGCCTGACAATGACAGGAGCCACGCCTTTAAAAAACTGCTGCCATGTCCCCAGCATGTAATCTTGGACAGGTGACTCAACCTCCCTCATATTCCTATTTAACGGCTTGTGAGGATTAAATGAGTTAAGGTGTATAAAGAACTTAGGACAGTGCTTGACCCATGATAGTCACCTGACCCAATTGAGAATGCAATAAACATTAATGAAAATAACAATGATGAAGTTAACGATGATGATAACGATGGTGACAATGATGATGTGAAGATGGCGAGGATAGTGAAGACACTTCACTCTCCTCCTTTTTGGTAAAATAACAATAACATACTCCAGTCACTTAAGGCCAGGAAGCCACCTGATGGGGGCTTTATAAGATTGTGTCTAATCTTTACAACTCCTATCTTATAGCTGGAAAAACGGAGGTTCAGAAAGGTTAATGAACTGGCCTGGGGTCACAGCACTAGTCAAAGGCAGAGGATTTGGATCTGTCCATCTTCAATCCATGCTTTTTCTTCTATGTCCCACTGTGCACAGCTCCATGTCATCTTCTGGTCATTGGAGTCACCTGAATACTCTCTTTTAAAAGTTCACTTCTGAACCATTTATCCTTCGTCTCTGCATTTTTGCTTCAAATTTGTCTTTACTTTTATGCCACATACCAGCTTATATTCCCAGGCTTCCTGTTGATTATATCCCTCATTTGCAAAGTGTCTTGTGAAATTCCAGAGTTTGTTCTGAGGTTCCAGGCTACTTCAATACCAGCTTGGAAATCCTGGGTTACTTGGATAATGTATTGATTAGAAGTGACAATGGCATATGATCTATTTCAGCAGCCTGTAGAAATTGAGCCACTGGCATGTGCCAGGCGGAGTCCCACATGCAGGGCAATGGCTCCATTCTCACAGGCCTACATTCTGGAGCATGATACATGCAAATCCCAATACATAGAAGAGACATAATTATATCACCTCTATTTCACCAAAGCTGCATTCTTTATGGGGAAAACCATACATTTTAAAGCATTCATGGTTTTGGCCCAGTCTTGAGTTCAAAATAGCAGAATCCAGCCCCTGCTGGGAGAGACAAGAGTAGGGAGGCCCAGGTTCAACTCTTGTTTCTTCTTTTCTTGTCTGTGACATTAAGCAAGAATTTATCCCTCTGATCTTCACATTATTCCTCTTCAATAAAGATAGTACCCAATGTCTCCATAACAATGCCTTGCTTTTACCTAATACTTTTAGCCATCAAATATGTTTCACATCAGTATCTCATTTAATCAGGCCAAACCTGGCCACCCAGGTCATGTGAAGCATCAACTCCCTGGATCTCCCTAGAGTACGATGAACTAGTAGCCAACAGCCCACACACCCACCATTGAGTGGCCCCACCCCCTTGTGCAGATCAGGGCACAGAATTCTAAGAGAAGAACTCGGACACCACCAGATGTTCTGGTCGAGGATTTCTTCAAGTGTACGCAC
>NW_012103142.1:13709444-13716728 GCF_000951045.1 Mandrillus leucophaeus | reverse complement strand
AAATGGCTGTCTTAGAAAGCGCTTGTGTATTTTAAAGAAACATTGCATGCATTTTAACCAGAGATTTCCTCTGTGTGTTTATTTCCAATAGTGTGAGTGCCAAAGGGTGGTAAGTTTGCTGCATCTCAGCTGTGGTTGTTGGGGTAGGATGAGGGGCCCGCCTGAAGACACTGAAAGATGGGAGACAGGAGTAAATTGGAAGTCAATGGGGTTCATCGATTCCTCATTGTTCGGCGGGGGGCAGGATGTTGGAAATTCTTCCGAAGTCAGGGTGCTTGCTGATGATGTATTTTGTGCCAGCCATCATTGTAATGCTTCCTGTTTGAATACTGCTTTGCAGATTAGAATTCCTTCGTACACACTCTGCCAGTCACTAGGCAGCGGGAAGGCTGCTGGTCTTCTCTCTTTACATCGTGGGGCGTGTGTAGGGTGACCCTATGCTCGGTTAGGGGACCCTATGCTCAGCCTGACAATGACAGGAGCCACGCCTTTAAAAAACTGCTGCCATGTCCCCAGCATGTAATCTTGGACAGGTGACTCAACCTCCCTCATATTCCTATTTAACGGCTTGTGAGGATTAAATGAGTTAAGGTGTATAAAGAACTTAGGACAGTGCTTGACCCATGATAGTCACCTGACCCAATTGAGAATGCAATAAACATTAATGAAAATAACAATGATGAAGTTAACGATGATGATAACGATGGTGACAATGATGATGTGAAGATGGCGAGGATAGTGAAGACACTTCACTCTCCTCCTTTTTGGTAAAATAACAATAACATACTCCAGTCACTTAAGGCCAGGAAGCCACCTGATGGGGGCTTTATAAGATTGTGTCTAATCTTTACAACTCCTATCTTATAGCTGGAAAAACGGAGGTTCAGAAAGGTTAATGAACTGGCCTGGGGTCACAGCACTAGTCAAAGGCAGAGGATTTGGATCTGTCCATCTTCAATCCATGCTTTTTCTTCTATGTCCCACTGTGCACAGCTCCATGTCATCTTCTGGTCATTGGAGTCACCTGAATACTCTCTTTTAAAAGTTCACTTCTGAACCATTTATCCTTCGTCTCTGCATTTTTGCTTCAAATTTGTCTTTACTTTTATGCCACATACCAGCTTATATTCCCAGGCTTCCTGTTGATTATATCCCTCATTTGCAAAGTGTCTTGTGAAATTCCAGAGTTTGTTCTGAGGTTCCAGGCTACTTCAATACCAGCTTGGAAATCCTGGGTTACTTGGATAATGTATTGATTAGAAGTGACAATGGCATATGATCTATTTCAGCAGCCTGTAGAAATTGAGCCACTGGCATGTGCCAGGCGGAGTCCCACATGCAGGGCAATGGCTCCATTCTCACAGGCCTACATTCTGGAGCATGATACATGCAAATCCCAATACATAGAAGAGACATAATTATATCACCTCTATTTCACCAAAGCTGCATTCTTTATGGGGAAAACCATACATTTTAAAGCATTCATGGTTTTGGCCCAGTCTTGAGTTCAAAATAGCAGAATCCAGCCCCTGCTGGGAGAGACAAGAGTAGGGAGGCCCAGGTTCAACTCTTGTTTCTTCTTTTCTTGTCTGTGACATTAAGCAAGAATTTATCCCTCTGATCTTCACATTATTCCTCTTCAATAAAGATAGTACCCAATGTCTCCATAACAATGCCTTGCTTTTACCTAATACTTTTAGCCATCAAATATGTTTCACATCAGTATCTCATTTAATCAGGCCAAACCTGGCCACCCAGGTCATGTGAAGCATCAACTCCCTGGATCTCCCTAGAGTACGATGAACTAGTAGCCAACAGCCCACACACCCACCATTGAGTGGCCCCACCCCCTTGTGCAGATCAGGGCACAGAATTCTAAGAGAAGAACTCGGACACCACCAGATGTTCTGGTCGAGGATTTCTTCAAGTGTACGCACTTTAGAGTGCTGAATTCATTTCCCACCTCTTCACTTGCTAGCTGTGTGACCTTGGGAAAGTTACTTGACTTGTCTGTACCTTGGTTTCCTTATTACTAAACGGGAGTGATCATATTTGGGGTAGCTTTAAAGATTCAATCAAATAATGAATGTAAAGAATTTAGGACACCAAGGAATTAAAAATTGGTATTTTGAAAATAGCTAATTCTTATCAAGTAGAGTGAGGAGGAAGAAGAATGGGGGCTCAGGAGAAATAGGAAGTGCTCAACATACCTTGAGCATTGACCATATGAAAGGACATGGTAATTTATCCTTGCTTCAACCACTCACAAAGAGATGGACACCTTCTAAATGTCTTGGGAGTGGATACAAATCGTCTATTTTTACAGGTGAATAAACAAGTAATCATTCAGAAATACTAAGATACTGACATCACACAGATAGCTAGTGAGTTTCTTGAAGATGGGAGCTATGTGGATCTTATTCCCCGCTGTATCTCCACCCCTTTCCTGGAAGGTGGCTGTTGCTGGATTTGTTTGCTGTTGCTTTGCCTGCTTCACCAGGCAGCATGTCCCTCCCAGAGGAATGGTGAGTGGAAGATGATGCCATGCCCAACTAATGGACATGGCAACAGAGAGAGATCAAAGCTATTAAAAACCCTACTCACCAGGCTATTCCTGTGTCCCTATGGCCTACCAAGGATATGAAATCCCACAGGCTCTTCCGCGGAGCTCTGAACTTCAGCTTCACCTGCCTCCACACTAGGAAGAAAGTGTCACCAGTGTCACCACCATGCAGTTGTCCAAAAAGCATTCCTCTCATGCAAACGGCCTCCTCCCCGACCCACCAGCAGGAATGATGCCCAGTGCACAGCTCCAGGCTTCTACCTCCGTCTCACCTTTTACTATCGTCTCCACTCGCATCCAATAACTCCCCTATGGTGGCACTTCCTTAAACCTGAAATTTCCTCCTTCTCCCTTAAATCTCAGGGATTAAGACTCCGGTGACTCCTGACTGATGCAACTTCTTGGCCTAATCTTGCTCCATTCTGGGGCATTGCTCTCCCCTCCTCACATGCCTCCCTTTTGCTCACCACATCCTCCAAGGCCCACGCTTCCTGAAGCGAGGGAGTCCTAAAGGATGGACTTCTAAGGTGGATGTTGCAGGACCCAAGCCAAAGTCACACAGTTACTGGGGCCCTTAGGCACGGCCACAGGGGACAACAATAGAAGGCAGTGAGGATTCAGGGCACAAACAGGACAGAGCCAGAGTTCACAGGAAAAACAGAATAGATTGGAGGTTTCGTGGTGCAGGGCCCACATGAGCTCAGTCAATAGCCAGGAGGATTTTGACAGGTACAACTGGGCATAGAAGGAGATGATCCACCAGGAAAACCTGAACCAATCATTACATCTGAAAAAGGACTGGGGTACATGGGACTAGCCTGATGGTGAGACAGAGACCCTGATGCACCATAATGGGGAATGACAGCTCCCTAAGGCACCTGGAATCTTTAAAAACATGGGTTTCAAAGCCAAATAGGCATGGATTTTGCTCCTCCCTCTGCTCTTTTAAGCTACAGCACCTAGAGCAGGTCACTTAACCTCCCAAGCCTCAGTTTCCTTATCTCTAAAATGGGACTGTCATTATCTCAACAGGATTGATAAGGAGATTAAATGGCAAAATGTGCATCAATCCCTAAGTCCTGACTCTAACCTATGTTCTGAGCACATAAATGATTCTCCACTGCCTTTGGGATCAGATGCAAACCCCTTACTCTATGACTGTAAACCTTTACACAAACACCATTAGAGTAATTTAATTTTATACTCAGAAATTTATTTTTTTAATGATTTTCAGAATACACACTACAAGATATAAAGCTCAACAAAATCTTGCTGGTAGAAATATACATAAAAATTTGCAGTCCTGTTCATAGCAGGGGTCAGGATTTGGCCAGCATAAAATTGTCATGCTCCTCAGTAGAGGATAAGAGTGTATAAAGGAAAACCCTGGACTCAGGAGTTGTCTCAGGGTCCCTCTGACTGCAAAATTCAACGTCTCACTGGAGCAAGGCCAGGAGGAGTGGAAGACAGAATCATACACCACTGAGCCTGAAACAGATTGAAGAATGACTATTGTCACAAGGATTTGTCTTCCACACACATTTTGCCTAAGTCTGGCTCTGGTCCTGGGCCACACAGCAACAGGAAGAGCCATATAAAAGGAGTAGCAGGTTGTAGAGGCTGAATTGCTTCTGTCAGCCTTGTCATAAAAAGGGCTAAGAAAATGCTGGAGTTCAAATGACTATCCATATTCTAGAACATTCCAGAATCTTCCCAGGAGTTCTCAAGCCATTAGCCAAACTGAAACATGGCACCAAATATTTAATGGGAGAAAAATTGTTGCCATCTTTTGCTTTCAGAAAATCTGCCACAAATTTCAGGACCTGTCTTCCACCTGCCTTTTATCTCCCCTCCCACTGGAGCCAAGTGCACACAGGATTCTGACAGCTTCCTCTTCCCTCACACCAAGTTCTAGCCGTCTCAAGAACCAAGCACCTACCACCACTGCTTCCACTGGCTGGACTTCCAGGGGCGCCCTGCTCTTGGTTGGGTATGATGAAAACTACAGCAACTGAGAAGCAGCCAGGCCTTGGCCTCCTTTCCTCTGCCCAGAACATCCATCTCCTGTCACATCCATCCACCTGATTGACCACAAGCCCCTTTCTGCAAGGGCAGGTTAAGGTCAGAGCCAAGACAGCTGCAGGAAGAAGCTGGATGACTTGGGGATCACCACCTGGGCTGCCAGTGCACTTCGGTCCTGCTGATGCCTGGACCCTGGTCAGGCATCCGAGATGCAGGCACTGGAGCTCAGCTGGCAGCCCCAGCCTCTGATGAAATTAAGCCCCAGTGAAATCTGAGCTCCCCACTTCTTGGGCTGTGTTGACTCTGGGTGCACCTGTCCTATTCATATCTGTGCCTTCAAAGAAGCATGTAGGATCAGGGAAGAGGTTCCCCAGGCCAGTTTGGGGAGGTGCCCAGGAAACTGTGCCAGGTGCATACAAGACACCAGGCTCACAAGGTCAAGTGTGGGAATACTGGGTGGCCCAGGTAGGTCATAGCCTTGAGCCATGGACACGCGCTCCTCCCATCCCCAACCTGAGCCAGCCGTCTTAATAATGCCTATGTGTAGACAGCAAGGAGGCTAAGTAAAAATATGACTTAGTTCAGTTCAGGGAAACTTGTCCCTGAAACTACAGAAAGAATCTAACCCAGTTTTGAAGAGGTAGAAACAGACAAATGTCATTTCCTCTCATTAACTTCATTGTGATGGATTTCAAATACCTTATCTGTCCACTCAAGGAGTAGCTAAGATGATAAATGATTCCTGAGGGCAGATAAACTGTTTCAGCAAGAGCACTGATCCCAGACCCGAAGACAACACAGCGATTTCCCCGAGTACAAGCCTCTTCTCCCAGAGCTCCTGCTCCAATCTCCCCGCTTTGGCCCTGTGGCACCCAAGATGGCAGCCCTGCAGCAGCTTCTATGCCAAGACTGATTTGGCAGAAAAGCCCTTGCCTCTGGACTGGCCCAGGACCAGACTTATATTAATACCTATTACATCATCACAGTGACTGGCTGGGGGAAAGTGAACGCTCTTAGGATTGGTTGGCTAAGGTTCTGAGTCTTGCATGGTTTAGGTGAAGAAAGAGCTTTCTTTTTCAAATCCGGCTGAATTATGGTTTTATACAGTTTCAACTACAACTCCTTTTTTTTTTTTTTTGAGATAGAGTCTCACTCTGTCACCCAGGCTGGAGTGCAGTGGTGTGATCTCGGCTCACTGCAACCTCCACCTCCCAGGTTCAAGCAATTCTCCTGCCTCAGCCTCCCAAATAGCTGGGATTACAGGCGTGCACTGCCACACCCGGCTAATTTTTTTGTATTTTTAGTAGAGATGGGGTTTCACCATGTTAGCCAGACTGGTATCCAACTCATGACCTCAGGCAATCTGCCCACCTCTGCCTCCCAAAGTGCTGGGGTTACAGGCGTGAGCCACTGCACCCGGCCTACAACTGTTTTCCTAATACTTATAATGCAACAGGACTAAGATCCATGTTGACTATAACCAGGAACTGCATAGAAGGCAGTGTAGTGACCCCCACCTCCACGGTGCCTACTTAAAGGACTCCAATGGTCCCTTAACAAGCTCTCTCCCGAAGACTTGTCACAATCCAAGGAATTACCATCTTTGGAGTTTCATTCCTTTGGGTTAAGATAGTGTCCTCTGTCAAAATATTAAAATTCTTTGGAGGGGTAACACATTGGGTATCTCCAGCATCCGAGAATTCATTTATCACACTTTCATCACCCTCTCCCCGATCATCACTGGCTGCCCGGCGCTGCTCTCCCCTCCTTCCCATTCATCCGGTCCTCTTCTGACAGCAATTGCTTTTTAAAACAGCCCACATCAGTCCCTGTCGCTTTCCTTTCTAAAATGCTTTACTAACTCCCCTACTCTTACAAATACAAATACAAATACAAATACAACTCCTTAGGGTCCTTAGAATTGAGGTCCTCTTGTGTGGTTTGGCCCCTGCAGGGAGATCACGGCCCTTCAGTTTGGCACACCCCACCCCTAGCACCTTATGCTGCATGCCAGGCTCCCCAGCATTCCTCTCGATAGCCAGGCCCTTTCACGCCTGTCTTCTCCCATGCGCTTCCACTGGCATTCCTCCACTTCTCCTGAAGAATTCCACCCCACCCTTCGAGATCCGCCTGGTATTTTATCTGGATTGTGCTGGGTTTCCAGATCCCACCTCACTCTGGGCACTCTGTCCTGCCAGTCTCTTCATCCCGAAGCTCTGGAGACCGCATTTGTGACATGGTCCCATGTTATATGAATATAATGGGTATTATATTCCTTTATGTGTGTGAGTGCATAAAATGGATATAATAATATTCCTTTCGCCCTTTCAACTGGGAGCTCTTCCTGGGCAAGAACTACATCTTATTCATTGTATTCCACTGTACCCTCAAATCCCAGCACCTGGTACATAGCCTTTCACAAACATGTGTTTTCTTCTACCCCGACAGTCAGCTGGGAGATTTTTATATGAGAAAAGGGAGCAATGTGGGGTGGGGGCAAGGAGTAGAGTAGGATAAAAGCAGTCAGTACATTGGCCTAAAGCCCCAGGTAGCTACTTGAAGCCTGGGTGAGGGAGGGAAATCCTAAAAGGCCGGAACCCAGGACAAACATCACCAACCTAGTCATGTTCTCCAGGCCAACCAAAGCTTAACAAACAGTGCTAGCTACTTAGAGCTTTTTCTTTTTTTTTTATTTATTT